>NW_027599690.1:0-23051 GCF_964194155.1 Cetorhinus maximus
TCAGGATAGTGACCTGTGGGGATGTTCGCTGATGTTTGCACATTGTTCAACACCATTCGTGACTCCTCAGATACTGAAGCAGTCCATGTCCAAATTCAACAAGTTCTGGACAATATCCAGGCTTGGGCTGACAAATGGCAATTAACATTCGCACCACACAAGTGTCAGGCAATGACCATCTCCAACAAGTGAGAATCCAACCTTCACCCTCTGATGTTCAATGACTTTACCCAAACGATCAACATCCTGGGTGTTACCAATGGCCAGAAACTGAACTGGACTAGTTATATAAATACTGTGGCTACAAGAGTAGGTTGGGGGCTAGGAATCCTGTGACAAGTAACTCACCTCCTAACTCCCCAGAGCCTGTCCACCATCTGCAAGGCACAAGCCAGGAGTGTGATGGAAAACTCACCACTTGCCTGGATGAGTGCAGCTCCCACAACACTCAAGAAGCTTGACACCATTCAGGAAAAAGCAGACGCTCGATTGGCACCACATCCACAAACTTTTACTCCCTCCACCACTGAATCACAGTAGCAGCAGTGTGAACTATCTACAAGATGCAGGAATTCACCAAGGCTCCTTTGACAGTACCTTCCAAACCCATGAGCATGAACATCTAGAAGGTCAAGGGCAGCAGACACATGGGAACTGGGAACTTTAAAATGTACAATAAACATTTTCAGTAAAGTACTCCACCACTTCTTGTGATGATTGTAGCAGAAGTCATTTCATAGAATTTTAAACTATGCAATCAATCTATTCGGAGTGATATGTGATGCAGCTTGAACCCATCCTGTATCCATGACCCACAAAGAATTTCTGCTTAATATTAAAATAATTTAAGTGCAAAAAGAAAATATATGTAATTTACCTATTATAGGAAGAATGGACAATATTACAGTTGCAAAATACTTCACCATAATTTTCACTTATAAATAGTTAAATTAAACTGATCAGAAAACTGATGAATTTTATACTAGTCTATGGATTAACAACAAGTAGCATTTTCATATTCACTGCTGCTCCATTGATGAATGTTGGTGCTAATTTTGCTATTCCCATTTACAACTCATCTTGACCCATGTTTCTTTCTTTACTTGTCTCATTTCCATATCATTTGGTATTCCACCATCACCCCAGTTTTCATTTACTCTCTCCTGTTTTTCACCCTATCTCAGAATTTCTGTTATGTTCTTTTCCCCTATCTCTCCTTTCCTGTTTTACAATCTCTGTAGAAGGCAATAACTTCTAAAAACAAATGTGAGCTTTCAGTCAATAGCTGACAGGATAACCTGACAAATTTCAACTTATAAGGCTTTTACTGTAACAAACGAACTGTAAGTACCAGTGACTAACCATTATTTCAGTAGGCAGCTTATGATCTAAACAGGACTTTTTACTTTTAGCTTTCCTTTTTACTTTTAACACAACTGAAAATCCCACTCTATGGTTATACTGTCCACTGTCCCTTAAGTAGGAATTTGAATTCTGCCAGACAGTCCAAAGTGATTCTTAGCTCCAGAGGTTTTACTTTCATTCTTTCCTTTTCCCAGCCCAGTAACTTTTAACCCCAGAACAATCTTTCTCGATCAGAACTTTCCTGGAAATTCTCCCTTTAGCTTGAACCAGGCGCATCTTCCAGCCTCATTTTTAAATCCTCATGAATTTGACCTTTTCAATTTGAGTGCAAGCTCCCACCCACATTCCTGCAGAGTGAACCATAGGGGCTTGTGCCTCTATCTGCTCCTTCTCTCTCTCTTGGACACTGTAGACTGATATTTGTGTGAAATTCAGGGACATCTTTTAGGAGAATCTTTTAATCCATTCCCATGATTCCTTCCAATGAGCCCTTCCCCTCTCAAAACCCATCTCCATAGCAATGTGAATCTTTGTATCCAGCTAGAAATACTAATTAGCCACGCTTAGAACCCAACCCCATTCTATCTATAAATTAAATAGACAGTTAAAGCATAACCTCTTTTAAAACCTGACATTCTTAACACCTTCCTGGAACTTTGGAGACTATTCACTGTAGGCACAGGTGCTCCTGCCATTATCTACAACTGTGAACATTTCACATCATCTTCCCAGTAAAGGGGCCCCTCATTAATCATTAACAGCCACATTGCCCAAGACTGTTGTCAGCAGAATTCAGACCAGGTCACACGACACTCATTCATTTTACCCAAAATTCAAAACATAGGCTGGAAGTTCCTGACCACGTTGGTGTTGTGCATCATGGCGGACGTGAGTAGACAATATGGCAGGAAGGCCAAAAATCAGCTTCACGATGTCGTGAAACCAGTTTGCAATCACCTGCTCCACCTGTCAATGGCAGTCGGCGTTTCCTTCTGCCAGACATCAGGAATGTTATTTTAATACATCTGTCTGTAATTATAATCCCTGCCAGCCAGAATCATCCCCCATGCTGGATCATCCGGGCACGTCGATGTGATTGCACGCTGACTTGTTTCACTCGGGACTTCGAAGTCTGTTTGCCTCCCGCGCTTCAGGCAGCACTCACGGTCATCAGCGCCAGGGTTCCCAGGCTGCACCACATCATTGTTAGGAGGGTTCACAGGCAGGTCTCTATGGAAGTGTATTTTCAATGTCCTTTAGGGAAGAAAATCTGCCATCCTTACCTGGTCTGGCCTACATGTGACTCCAGACCCACAGCAATGCGGTTGACTCTTAAATGCCCTCTGAACAAGGGCAGCTAAGGATTGATAATAAATGCTAGCCCAGCCAGTGATGCCCACACCCCGTGAACGAATCAAAAAAAAAACTATAGGCTGCAGGACTGGGGCTTGTTTGGGGAAGGGGGAGAAGAGGCTTCAGGTAAGGGAAGAGGCTGCAGGGCGAGGGCTGGACTGGGGTAAGTAGGTTTCCCAGGGTGTGTCGCGGGGGCACATGTTGATCTATACAAGTGGCCTCATGATATTGAGGCCTGAAGAGGCAGCCTCCAGAGGACATGAGGCCAGATGGAAATGTGAGGGTGTGTGTGAGAGAGTGAGTTGTGACGTCCCTTGAGCTGGCAGTGAGTGAGATGCCAGTGAATGTATGATGGCCTTGTGAGTGCTTGAGTTTAGAGTGATGAGATTGTTGCCATACCCTGGCAGTGCAGATGAGATCATTCATCCTCTTTCTGCATTGGATGGCCAACCTCTTCTGTGCAGCATTGGCACTGACCACTACTGCCAACACCTCCCAAGCTGGAGTGGTGAGATTGATGGACCTCCTGTGGCCAAAGTGGGGGTGGAGGACATCTTGGTGGGCCTCCGAAAGGCATTCCAGTGATGGGTCACCAAACTCTTCTTGGTTTTCACAGCCATGTCTTTTCTGGAGCAGTCCTGGGCTGCAAGCATTGAGAACTGTGTGCGCAGCTGCAGTTTAGAAATGGCGCTCGATATGAGGAAATGGTGAGGTAATGGCTTAGTGGGTGATACAGAGGCTGCCCACCAGCGAGACAGCATGTTTCCTGTGGCTACATAATTAATGAGTCGGGAAGCGGACAATGCAGCGTGAAAAGCCGCCATTGCAGCTGGGAGGTAACACATCCTTTATCCCCGCACTTAATGCAAATCTGGGACAATTCCGCCCATAATCCCAAAACATAACAATCTTAAAAATGCCATATTTGTAACACCTACCACTGTACATGTTTAATACCAGTTAAATCTCTCTCATTTTCTTGTTCATTGATTTGACATGTTAACTGTTTCTTTTCCACATCTGCCAGTCCAGCTGAGTATTTCCAAAATATACCCATTCATAGGGCATGGGCATCGATGGCAAGGCCAGCACTTATTGCCCATCCCTAATTGCCATTGAGAAGGCGATGGTGAGCTACCTTGTTGAACTGCTGTTGCTCAGGTGATGAATGTACACCCACAGTACTGTTAGGGATAGAGCTCCAGGATTTTGACCCAGCAACAGTGAAAGAACGGCAGTATATTTGTGTTCCCATGTATCTGCTGCCCTTGTCCTTCTAGGTGGCAGCGGCTGTTTGTTTGGAAGGTGCTGCCTAAGGAGTCTTGGTGAGTTGCTGCAGTGCATCTTAATGTTTGATGATGCCTCTCTTAGTGTCACTGTAGGCCAGACCAGGTGAGGATGGCAGATTTCCTTCTCAAAAGGGCATAAATGAACCAGATGGGTTTTTACAACTAAAAAAATGACAGTTTCATTGTCGCCATTACTGAAAGGAGCTTTCAAGTACAGGAAGTACTGAATGCAAAGTCAGGACAGTATTCAAGCACACACTAAAATTTGCCAATCAAGTTCATCCATAATATTTCAATTTTTTCGTTTATATTTTATTTTGTGACTTTTGCAGCTCTTATTCCTCTGGGAGATATGTTCAACTAAGTTGAGCCTCACTGCTCAGTCAAAGAATTGAATAGCCAGCGGAACCTTGGTGACCAGGCCTTCAGCTGATGATGTCCGAAGCTCTGGAATTCCCTCCCTAAATATCTTTGCCATTCTATTTCTTTCCCTATTTCCTCATTTAAGTTACTCCTTTAAGTCCATCTCTTTGATCAAGTTTTGTTCATCTGCTCTGATAACTCCTTTAGTGGCTTGGAAACAAACTTTGCTTCATAACATTCCGGAAAGCATCTCGCAATCTATTATTATTTTAGAAGTCATTAAATAAATAGAATAAAAGTCAAAATACTGAGGATGCTGGAAATCTGAAATAAAAACAGAAAATTCTGGAAAAACTCAGCAGGTCTGACAGCAACTGTGGAGAGAGAAACAGAGTTAACGTTTCGAGTCCGTAAGGCTCTGGAGAAGAGGCATGTGGACTTGAAACGTTAACTCTGTTTCTCTCTCCACAGATGCTGTCAGACCTGCTGAGATTTTTCAGGATATTCTGTTAAATAAATAGAAGGTTCTTTTCTTCAACAATGAAAACCTCAAACAGAACCAGAGGGTCACTTGGAAAACCAGAAACACCAAATTGAGTTGTTACCACAATGTGTCCTTCTGTACCTAGTACCTTGAAAATATTAAAACCTCCCAAAGCAATTCAGGGAAAGTTATCAAATATGACACCAAGTTGCATAAGGAGAAATTAGGGCAGATGACCAAAAGCTTCATAGATCTTAAGGTGTGCCTTAATTACAAAAGAGAGGTAGAGAGCTGCAGAGGTTATGGAGGGAATTTCAGAGCTTGGAGCCTTGGCAGATGAATTCAGAACTGCCAATGATGGAATGATTAAAATCAGGGATGATCAAGAGGCCAGATTGGAGGATCGGAGATATCTCAATGGATTGTATGTCAACAGGGTGATGGGTGAACAGAAATTATTGCATGTTAGCACACAAGCACCAGGTTTTCAATGACCTCAAGCTTACAGAGCTCAAGAGCGTGGGAGACCAGCCAGGAGTCTGATGGTTTAGTCAAGTCTAGAGCAAGAGATAACAAAAACATAGAAGGAAACTGTTACATTGATCGAGCAACAGACAGGAAAGCTTCAAAAGTGTAAAATGGTAATTGACAGACATTGTGTTGTTAGAACTCCACTGGAGTTTTATGCAAAAGCAGATGAAACCTTATCAATAAATACTTGATGTCCTTGTTCAGTCTAAATTCAAAGATCAAAAATGATGTAAAATTGTGGAGCAAATTGCTGTTATTCAAAGGCCTATTGATAAATCCTTTAAATAGAATTATGATTGCAGTAAGATAACCTACCTTGTGGGAAAAGAGTATTAAAGTGGTTCAGAGAGTATGCAGCAAAGCTCCTGGTGCAGAGATACTCAACAAGCTGCTGTTTTCAGTTATTACATTACGTAAAGTAATTGACGTTGTCTCTTGTGAAATTACAGGACAGGTGAGCTTCCTCTCCATTTCCAGCTCAGGATTTAGACATCAGTAGAATTATGGGTGTTTCGGCTGAGATCCAAAATTGCTCAAAACAGGAAAAAGAGGGGAACATGAAAAAAAGGAGTAGGCCATTTGGCCCCTCAAGCTTATTCTGCCATTCAATAAGATCATGACTGATTTGATTATGGCCTTAACTCCACTGTCCTTCCTCAAAACCCTTGAATCCCTTGTAGATTAAAACTCTGTCAACTCAACCTTATACATAATAGATAAAAGCAAAATGCTGCAGATGCTGGTAATCAGAAACAGAGCAGGTAGAGGCTAAAAGTCTTGATGGTTCATTATGCAGGAATGTGGGTGAGAATTCACACTCAGATTGAAAAGACCAAATTGATGAGGAGTTGAAACTGGACTGGAATATTTGTCTAGGTTTAGCTGGAGGAAGAAGTCTCCAGGAAAACTTGTACCATGAATGGCATTTCTGGAGTTAAAATGTTCCAGGCTAAGAAAGGAAAAGTACAGAACTCAACCTTTAAAATCACTTTGGACTGATTTTGTGAGATTTAAATATCTACTTAATGGAGTGTGTAATGTATACCTGTGAAGTGTGTTGTCTCTGTTGTGCAAAAATAAGGACAGTTTTTCATTCTGAGGTTTAAAGTATAAGTTGTCAAAAAAGATAGTTTATTCAAAAGTGCTTTTTGTCTCTTTTTTACAGGAAACTGCTTAAAACATGAAATCTTGTTGTAACTTCCTTTCTGCTATTAACTGGAAGTTCAAATTTCCTTTTTAAAATTATTGGTCTCCACAGAGATCGTAACACAATCCCCTGTTATCCCATCTTTACCTGAGGTATTTTGGTGGGAAATGGGACAATGAGAAATGGATTAATCAATGCAACTTCCTCATGTTATCCAGGAGTTAACACATCTTTTTCTTCTTTATTCCTTCATGGGCATCACTGGCAAGGCCAGCATTTGTTGCCCATCCCTAATTGCCCTTGAGCTGAGTGGCTTGCGAGGCCATTTCAGAGGGCAGTTAAGAGGCAACAACATTGCTGTGGGTCTGTAGTCACATGAAGGCCAGAAAAGGTAAGGATGGCAAATTTCCTTCCCCAGAAGGAGATCAGTGAACCAGATGGGTTTTTATGACAATCAATAATATTTTCACCATCACTATGACTAGCTTTATATTACAGATTTAATAACTGAATTCAAATTCCGCCAGCTGCTATGGTGGGATTAGAACCTATGTCCCAAAGCACCAGCCTGGACCTCTGGATTACTAGTCCACTGACATTACCACTGTGCCAACATCTACCTATAAATTTCAAATCCATCATTACACCATCAGCTAATGTAGATTTGGGGGATTGTCTAGTGGTGAAGTTAAATTCTGTTCACTTCAGCATGGTATGAGGAAATAGCACAGTGACTTAGAATCCATTACATATGATTGACAGTATTAATGCGCGTACTGTCATCATTTCCACCTAAGAATATGGGCCTGAAACCAACAGACAATATTTAAGTATCTGTATTCATCGGGTTATTTGTTTCTTCTGAGAAAAGATTGTCGTATTCCCAAATCTATTTGCATAACAAAAGCATTCATGAGGTTGATTTGTGAAACTCACAGTAGTAACCAAAGATCGCTGAGTGAATTGATTAAATATTGCTTGCTGTTAAAAAGATGAATGTTCCACAGTGACCCAATCAGATAAAGAGAAACTCAAGGTTTAGTGACACATTGCATAGTTGAATCCTCATTGTTGGTTATTACAATTGAGATATTAATTGAGTGGGCAGAGCACCATGGAACATTCAATTTATTTTTCATAATGAAACCTTTTTTACACAGTATCTGCAGAAGCTGTGAAATGATTGTTGAAACCATATCAAGAGAACAATTTCTATTGCCAGTTGCTTTCATGTTTCAAAAGTATGAGGCAAAGATTATTTTAAATCAGAGTAGGTGCATAGGAAGAAAGCTCCAGTTTTTTCTGTGGTTAAAAATATTAATTCACAGAAACATGTTATGTTTTATATATCTGACTCCAAGCTATTCCTGTCTCTCCTGTGAAGATTATTTATATTGTGCTTGCGCTAGTTGTGCATAGATGACAGGTGAAACATCTTCCTCTGAAGGAGCCAGTTCCTGCAAGACAGAAATTAATCACTTCTAATAATGTGATCGATTATTGCATCTCTTCTCATCAATAATTTTACAAATGTTGTAGATATTGATATTTTAGGGTGCAATTTCATGACTAGGAATCAATGTACTTACAGTATCTGAAGATTGTGTGTTCCGCTGTGTACTCCCTTCTCCCTGTCTGCTCCCTGTGATATTCAAAATCATCACAATTAACAAATAATATTGACAGATCAGGCGGAAAAAAAATAACAATTGGCATAGAAACATCCTCGATTTACGGCATTCACTCATACAGCCAACAGCTAGGTTTGATCTGTATGACTCACATCCATACTAAGCATGGCGTTTCCACAATGTGCTACAGGGAACATCACAACGCTCCATCCATCATTGCTGGGGGATTGCATGACCCATTGCTGGCTCATTCAGGTGCTGTTGGAACTGGGTGCCCTTTGGATGGGTTATTGGAAGAAAATGAAGCCGGATGTAGTGGAAAATGCTCCATCAGTCTTATTCCCACTGAAGCAATATGGGCACGATAAAAGGAATGGAAGTCAAGTGTCAAAGATCACCACCCCTTTCCTGATCATTAATGCCCAGGCAACAGGTGTTAGCTACATATCCATAGGAAAATCAGCTTTAGTTAGGTCAATTTGGGAGAAGTTTTCAGTGTCTTTCACATCTTCAGGACATGTGAAAGCCTCTTGCATACTGTTAGAGTTTAAACACCGTGCTCGGCAACACACCAACAATGAGCACCCTCTCAGCATAGACTGCAAGAAGCAAGGCTCAAACCTGTGACCTTGCTTCTCAGACACAAGTGTGCTGACCCTGAGACAAGCTGGTACTCAGAGGGCTGAAACAAGTTTCCTTCTATATCCACATGTTCAATGTTTGACATGATATTATTCAGGGGTGTCAAATATTTTCCTTTGACTCTGGTTCCACATTTTTAACAACTTCAATGGTTTGTTCAAAAATGGTTACAATAAAATGGCTGTCTATTAAAAAGCTTCTTTCTGGAAATATTTCCAATTGCAAAGGCATTACCAATGCTATGAATAAAATTAGCCACAATGCTAATAGTTAGCATGCTTTATTGTCAGTGAAGGAAGTAATATGGTCCCTATGTTCAATGTATTTGTTCTCAGGTAGTTGCTAACCCTGGTCAGAGCCACACTTATTGCTCATCCCCACCTACCTTAAGAATTCTATATTGAAGCAAGTATATACTTCAGAGAGGGCTAAAGGTTAACCATGTGGTTTAGGTTAGCATCCCATTGAAGCCACAAAGTAGGTGCCTTTCTCTGAGGGACATTACCACAAGTTCTCTGGTGCTGGCCTACAAATATTGGGATTGATTAGATTCAATTTCTCAACATAACATGATCGGATTGGAACTTATGACTTTCAGGCTGGTAGTCCAGCACCTTAGTCACCACAATACTCTACTTAGCTGTTGAGGCACTTGAATGTTTTTTTTAAATTTATTCTTTCACACCAATATGGGCATCGCTGGATTGGCCAGCATTTTTGCCTATCCATAATTACCTTTGAGGAGAAGGTGGTGAACAGCCTTCTTCAACCACTGCAAGAGGTTGTGGGTTTGGAAACTGCTGTCAAAGGAACCTTGGTGAGTTGCTTCAGTGCATCTTGTAAATGGTACACAGTGCTGCTAATGTGTGTCAGTCGTGGAGGGAGTGAATGTTTACTGAGGTGGATGGAGTCCCAATCAAGTGGGCTGCTTTGTCCTGGATGGCATCAAGATTCTTGAGTGTTGTTGGAGCTGCACTCATCCAGGCAAATGGAGAGTACTCCATCACACTTCTGACAAGTGCCTTGTTGATTGTGGGCAGGTTTTGGGGAACCAGGAAGTGAGTTACTGAAGGTTTCTCAAAATTCCCACATTTTTCATATCATCAACAAGAATATGACTTTTGGACTTTTACCTGAAACCAGACAACGAGAGGAAACAGAATACGCATCCTTCCCTTTAAAAAAATCAACCCAGAGAAAGAAACAAAACTAAAGCCCATCAAAATCTTGCATAAATAATCGCTACCAACTAATAAGGCAAGAAGGCAACAATCAATGCAATTATGCAAACCTATCAATACTCCACACATACAATGACTTTCAGTTTAAGACTAGTTACGGGGGCAGGAAGACAATGATAAATGTCATGCGAGCCCATTAAAAACAACAAGACAACAATCACCTGGGGAAGCCTACCAAAATCAGACAAAGAACTAACCTTGATTCAGTTTTAGATAAGAAATTCAAAAAAACATACAACTGGGCCAGGAGTGGGGAGGGGAATGCGGACACAGAAGGGAGAGCAGTTTTGAAAGCTGACACAAGAGGGTAAGCAGAGTTTATGCAGGGAGCTGAGCCAAGCGGAGGAAGGAGATCTGGATGTTTGCAGGCCTGCAGGCAACATCCCTGCAAGGGGCACAGGATGGCAGGCTCAACCGAAGACAAGGCCACAACCGCAGCCCTCCACGAAGATCGACCGCCCACAACTACGCCCTCCACCCAACTGAAGAACCCTCGCAGATTCCACAGACCAGGACCACATGGGGACGGCAGGCCCCAGAGGACACAAAGAGTGTACCCCAAAACTGCAACTGGCTTACCTGGCTGGATTTCGAACTGTCAAGGAACCCTGGTTGGTGAGCATGATCCCTGACCTCTCCTAGTTCAATTTAGTTAGGTTTTGGGGGTGGGACAAGGGTAAGGGGATTAGTAGTGTGATTTTCCCTCGTTATGCCGTGTGTTAACCATTCTTAACTAAGTGTACTTTGTAGGTCTGTATAATTTCAGTGTAATCCTAATGTTAGAAATTCATTTGTGACTTCAATAAACACAGTTTTTTTCTTGCACTAAAACCAGCTGTCTGCTGCACTTTGTCACAACCCCCAAATAAGTCCAAGGTCTAGAACCCAGGGAGTGGGAGCGATTCGGACTGCTCAGAAGTCAGAGGTGAAGCTGACACACACCACCACCCCCTACAGTTACCCACCACAGAATTCCCACCCACTGGCCTGTTCTTGTAAGCATAGTATTCATATTACAGGTCCAGCTCAGTTTCTGGATGTTGATGTTGATAGTGGGGGATTTAGCAATGGTAAGGCCATTGATTGTCAAGGGAAGATGGTTGGATTCTGTCTTGCTGGGGATGGTTATTACCTGGTACTTGTGTGGTGCAAATGTTACTTGTACCTTCTCAGCCCAAGCCCGAATGTTGTCCAGGTCTTGCTGCATTGGGCTACTTTTGAAGTGTGCTCCATGCTGTAATGCAGGAAAAACTGCAGCCAATTTGTGTGCAACAGACTTCCACAAACAGCAATGAGATAATAACCAGATCATCTATTTCTAATTGATGTTAGTTGAGTGAAAAACATTTCCCAAGATAATCAGGAAATCACCCCTTTATTCAATAAATTGTGCCATGGCTTTTTTTTAGTGTCCACCAGGGAGAGCATACAGGGCCTCGGTTTAAAATCTCTTCTGAAAGATGGCACGTCCAATAATACAGCACTGCCTCAGTACTGCATTGATGTGTCAGCCTAGATTTTGTGCTCAAGTCTCTAGAGTGGTATTTCAACCCACAACCCTCTGACTCAGAGAAAAGAGCGCTCCCCACTGAACCACAGCTACTCAACACTTTGAAGTGGTCGAGTATGAGGAGCTTTACCCTCGGACTGCTTGATGTTGACATCAGGTGCCTCAAGGTAATTCAGGCTAAATAAGGTTTATTACCCAGCAGTAACATTCCTCACCTTGAAGAACACAAAAATGAAAACATGAGAAAAAAATTGCAACGTTAAGTTTCACTACCTGTTGCTTTTTTCTGAAAATCAATAGATCCATAATGAATATCTTCTCTCTCTGTATCTGCACAGAATAGGACAGAAATATAGAATTTGCATCTTTATATGTGGTGCCTGAACACATCCCAAAACAAGTTGTGAATTTCTTTTAAAGTGAACTTAGAATGATAACATTTTATATTGAGTTTGAAAATGATTTAGTTAAGTCCACAACTAGGGTCTTAAATCTGAAAAAAGCAAAATAATACATAGATATGATTAGCATGTTGGCTAAGGTAGATTAGGAAAGTCCATCAAACTATATGATGGCAAACAATCAATTTAAATAATTAATAAATAATTTTCAAACATGCACTACTTTAACACACAAAACAGCACAGAAAAGAGTGGTATAATTTTGGTTAACAAAAGACGTTAAAGTTTGTATTAGATCAAAGGAAGAGGCTTATAACTTGAGAAAATTCGATGGTTGGCAGGAAGGCAGCAGGCATCTTGAAATAAGAAGGTTGAGGTGCAGCTGGTGTGGCTTGGGGGTTTGGGCTGGTGTCGGGCATGGGAGGATGTAGATTTCTTTAAAATTGTAATCGGTTTTGACAGAGTAGATACATGTTGAGGGGAGTGGGTGGGTAGATGGGTGGGGGATGAGTTTTAACGGGAAAGGAGAGGCGGGTGTGAGTTAAATCCTAAGTTGGGATCCTGACAACATCCAGCACATTTCTAGGCTTCACACAGTGGGTTTTGCCTCTCTATCCCATTATGTTCCAAGTAATTTGTAGCCTAATTTTTCCCACCAAAATATAAAACCTCTTATTATCTAAGTTGAATCTTATTTGTCAATTATATGCCCATTCTTTAAGTTTATTAATGTCTTCTTGTAATTTACTGCAGTCCTCCTCTGTATTGAATATCACTCCCTCCCCTGACTAATTTGGTATAGTCCACAAATTTAGAAATTGTTTGTGTTTGTAAAGTCTAACTCATTAATATAAATTATGAACAGCAATGGTCCAAGCACTGAACCAGCTTTCCACCCTCCTTGGAGCTGTCGAGTAGGTAATTAAAATATCCCAGTCGGTCATTAACTGCTGCTTTAACCAACCATGTCGACGTGTTCTGGTAGGGCCGAATGGTCTCTTTCTGTGCTTTATATTAGATTTAATTTCAAACAGCCATTCCTATTGTAAACCTGTGATATATACAATGACCAGGGTGGCTGAATAAATATGTTTCTGTATTGTGCTTGAGCCCTGCCAGTATTGAGCAGACCAGTATTATATTATTAAAGAGTCTTAAAATCTCTCAGTATTTACCATTGCCGATCTGAAGTGCTTCCCACTCAAAGTATTAAACTAGAAGCAAAATTTAACAAAATTAAATTTGTCAGTCTCTATTTTAACAATACCTACACAGATGGAGCCATCGTATGATTCAGTTACTCACTGTCTTTTTCTGCCTTTCTACTGACAACTGCATATTCATCGAATCTACTCGTCTCAGGCACCGCAGTCTCGTTATCACCTGGGAAATAAGATTTTTCTGATTAGAACGTGAGAAAGACTTGATTTTTAAAGAAGTTGTATCAGGCAATTCTACAATACTGCTACATGGCTAATGTGACATACTGAAATCATTTGGAAAATGGAATCAGACCCCCAGGAAACAAACCAATATTGTCTAAAAAGGATTGTCATGCTGTACTATATCACTGGTGCTAGTTGTCACAAGTGGTTTTAGAAAAACTAGAGTAAGTGTGACAAGTGTTGGAGACATTTAATGGTTGTCGGGTGATATCTCAGGAAATGTACAGTCACACATCGAGGGGAAGGGTTAAGGACTCAAAATACAGCTATTGTTTCGGAAGAGCTATTAATTGGAATATTTGAGCAGTCTATATAACACAGTACCCTACAAACTAAGGTTTACAAAGTACCTGGATTACAAGAGTCTGCAGTGAAAACCAAACAGTAAAATTGGGAACTGATTAGGATGGTTAAAATTAATTGCATTTGCATTCAACCTGATATTTGGGTGTGACAGAATAAAAGTGCAAATTGCTGTGTTTTTGAAGTATAATTGAAAAATATAAATGGGGATACATAACTGTAATGAACAAACGGAACGCAGCACTTGTAAAATTCTTATTTGAACGGTTTAAATGTTACCTAGCATTTGCTGAATATCATTAAGATTTGCCAAAAGCTGAGATGCATCTTCTGTATTTTCCCCTGGTTGCAGAGCTTTTGGTCTTTGACTTTCCAAACATGTTCATATAGAGGTCACCTATTAACCCACAGTCAGCTTTCCTTATAAATGTCATACATTCTTATCAATACACTCTGTTTCAAAATGGACCACGGGACCAGATATTACAAACATTGTGACAAAATATCATAGACGTCTCTGCAAATACCAGATCCAGACCTGATGATACTTGACTTGACACAAGCCCCACTCCGGGACATGAGCACATAATCCAGGCTAACATGTCGGTGCTATTCTGAGCAGGTACCGCAATTTCACAGGTGGATAAGATATTAAACTATGACACAGCCTATTCACTTGGATGTCTCACTGGTTTCTTAGAGTGTCCGAGACAAGGTTTCTCCATCAAACAACAGTAACGACAAACAGACTCGCTGATCATTCAGCACATTTACTGTTCTGGATCTTCATTCAGTCAATGAACTCTCTGTTTGCCTTGGTAACAAGAGTAACTACACTTCAAAAGTAATTGATTGGTTGTAAAGTATTATAAGACATCTTGAGGACATAATACTGTCATCATGAACCATAACCCAGAATCTCAGACTAATAATCCATAAAATTCAAGTTGAAATCCCACCATGGCACTTTCAGTATTTGAATACAGTTCACGAATTTAATCTGGATATAAGGAGTTGTCATCAATAAAAATGACTATGAAGCTTCTGGATAAAAAATCCAAATAGTCCATCCAGTTCACCTTCTACCACCCTGGATGTAGTGTGATACTGCTGTAATGGAGTTATAGGCTATGAGAATGGTAGCATAGTGGCGACATTGTGGGGTGAGTAATCTAGAAGTGTAGGCTAATGGTCTGGAAACTTGCATCCAAATCTGGCCATGGCAGCAAAAGGAATTTAAATTTAATTAACAAATTTGCAGTAAAAAGCTAGTTTCTGTCAACTTGATCATGGAATTACCGATTGTTGTAAAACTCCGAAATGTTCATGAATGTCTTTCAGGAGAGGAAATTTTCTGTCCTTATTCAGTCCTGGTCTTCGTCTCCAGGCACACAGCAATGTGGGTGACTCTCGACTGTCCCGTGGCTGAGCAAAACAGTCATTTGTATCAAACAGTTGCAGGAAAATCAAATAAAGATCAAACCAGTCAGGCCACCCAGCATTGATCTGGGCACCAGAAACGAAAAGCACATCTTGTCCAATTGTCCCTGCGAACTTCACCTCACTAGCATCTGGGATCTCTACCAAGGACCAGTCAAGTAATAGCCTGACATAGTCATACTCACTCAATCATATCTTCCAGCCAATGATCCAGATTTTCCCACCAGCAAAAGGACAGCCCCACCAGAGGTGGTGGCACTTTGGCATTCAGTCAGGAGGTTGTGGCCCTTGATGCCTCAACTTTGACATCAGACTCATGAAGTTTCATGGTATCAGGTTAAACATGGACAAGGAAATCTCATACTGATTTCCACATTCGTTCAACTGATGAATCAGTATACCTCCCAACTGAATGCCACTTGTAGGAATCACTACGGGTGGCAGGAGCATGGAATGTACTCTGGATGGGCACTTCAATGTCTGTCACCAAAAGTGGTTTGGAAGGTCCATGGCTGATCGAACTGGCTGACTCCTGAAGGAAATATCTGCCAGACTCGGTCTGTGACATGGAGTGAGAGACTCAACAGGACATAAAAACCTGTTGCAGATTCATCTGTCCATGACCATGTTGGCAGGAGTGACCAGCACACAGTCCTTGTGAAGTTGAAATCCCATCTTCACGTTGAAAGGCAAATGAGCTTAGGCGTGGATTGGCACGTGGGATTACGGCATTATTGCTGTTAGTGAGACTTGGTTTCAGGAGGGGCAGGACTGGCAGCTCAATGTTCTGGGGTTCCGTCCTTTCAGACGTGATAGAGGATCCAAAACTTGATCTCCTATTAGGGAACCAGACAGGTCAGGTGACAGAAGTATGTGTAGGCGAACATTTTGGGTCCAGTGACCACAATGTCATTAGTTTTAAGCTAATTATGGATAAGGATAGGTCTGGACCTTGAGTTGAGATTCTAAATTGGAGAAAGGCCAATTTTGTGGAAATGAGACAGGATCTAGGAAGAGTGGATTGGCATAAGTTGTTTTCTGGCAAGGATACGTTCAGTAAGTAGAAGGCATTCAAAGGCGAAATTTTGAGAGTGCAGAGTTTGCATGTTTCTGTCAGGATTAAAGGCAAAGTTAACAGGCATAGGGAACCTTGGTTTTCAAGGGATATTGCCGATCTGGTTAAGAAGAAGAGAGATGTGTATAGCAGGTATAGGCAACAAGAAGCAAATGAGGTACTTGTAGAGTATAGAAAATGTAAGAAAATACTAAGAAAGAAAATCAGGAAGGCAAAAAGAAGACATGAGGTTGCTTTGGCAGATAATGTGAAGGCAAACCCGAAGGGTTTCTACAAGTATATTAAGAGTAAAAGAATAGTAAGGGACACAATTGGTCCCCTTGAAGATCAGAGTGGTCGTCTATGTGTGGAGGCTCACGAGATGGGGGAGATCTTAAACAGTTTTTTTGCATCAGTATTTACTCAGGAAACTGGCATAGTGTATAAGGAAGGAAGGGAAACAAGCAGTAGTTTCATGGAACATATAGAGATTAAAGAGGAGGAGGTGCTTGCTGCCTTACAGCGAATAAAGGTTGGTAAATCCCCCGGGCCTGACATGATATTCCCTCAGACGTTGAGGGAGACTAGTGTAGAAATTGCAGGGGCCCTGGCAGAAATATTTAAAATGTCCTTAGCCACGGGTGAGGTGCCGGAGGATTGGAGGGTAGCTCATGTTGTTCCGTTGTTTAAAAAAGGCTCCAAAAGTAAACCAGGTAATTACAGGCCAGTGAGCCTGACGTCAGTAGTAGGTAAATTATTGGAAGGTGTTCTGAGAGATCGGATATATAATTATTTGGACAGCCAAGGGCTGATTAAGGATAATCAGCATGGCTTTGTGCGTGGTAGGTCGTGTTTAACGAACCTTGTAGAGTTTTTCGAGGAGGTTACCAAGAAAGTAGATGAAGGAAAGGCTGTGGATGTTGTCTACATGGACTTTAGTCAGGCCTTTGACAAGGTCCCACATGGGAGGTTAGTTCAGAAGGTTCAGACACTTGGTATCCATGGAGAGGTTGTAAACTGGATTCGAAATTGGCTGTGTGGGAAAAGACAGAGTGGTAGTGGATGTTTGCTTCTCAGACTGGAGGTGTGCCTCAGGGAACTGTACTGGGACCATTGTTGTTTGTTGTCTATATCAATGATTTGGATGATAATGTGGTGAATTGGATCAGCAAGTTTGCTGATGACACTAAGATTGGAGGCATTGTGGACAGCGAGGAAGGCTTTCAAAGCTTGCAGAGAGATCTGGACCAACTGGAAAAATGGGCCAGAAAATGGCAGATGGAATTTAATGCGGAGAAGTGTGAGGTTTTACATTTTGGAAGGTCAAACCAAAGTAGGACATACACAGTAAATGGTAGGGCACTGAGGAGTGCGGAGGAACAAAGGGATCTGGGAGTTCAGATACACAATTCCCTGAAAGTGGCGTCACAGGTAGACAAGGTTGTAAAGAAAGCTTTTGGCATACTGGCCTTCATAAATCAAAGTATAGAGTATAGGAGTTGGGATGTTATGGTGAGGTTGTATAAGACATTGGTGAGGCCAACTTTGGAGTATTGTGTGCAGTTCTGGTCACCTAACTACAGGAAGGATATCAGTAAGATTGAGAGAGTGCAGAGAAGATTTACTAGGATGTTGCTGGGTCTTAAGGAGTTGAGTTACAGGGAAAGATTAAACAGGTTAGGACTTTATTCCTTGGAGCGTAGAAGAATGAGGGGAGATTTGATAGAAGTTTACAAAATTGTGAGTGGTATAGACAGAGTAAATGCGAGAAGGCTCTTTCCACTTAAATTAGGAGAAATAAACACGAGAGGACATGGCTTTAGAGTGAAAGGGGAAAGGTTTAGGGGGAACATTAGGGGGAACTTCTTCACTCAGAGAGTGGTGAGAGTGTGGAAGGTAAATGCGGGCTCATTCATAAGTTTTAACAATAAATTAGATGGATACATGGATGGGAGAGGTCTGGAGGGTTATGGACTAGGTGCAGGTCAATGGGACCAGTGGAATAATATTTCGGCACAGACTAGAAGGGCCGAATTGCCTGTTTTCTGTACTGTAGTGTTCTATGATACTATTGAAAATGCCCTCTATTGTGCTACGATGAATGTGATATATTCAGAGTAGATGTAGCAGCTGGAACTGGGCATCTGTGTGTCACTGTAGGCCATCAGCAACAGGACAATTATATCCAATCACACTCTACAGGGAGATGGTAGCGTAGTGGTATTGTTACAGGACTAGTAATCCAGAGACCCAGGGCAATGCTCTGGTGAACCCAGATACAAATCCCACCACAGCAGATGGTGGAATTTAATAAATACCTGGAGTTAAAAGTCTAATGATGACCATGAAACCCTTGTAACTTCTCATAAAAACCCATCTGGTTCACTGAAAGAAATCTGCTATCCTCACCTGGTCTGGCTGACATGTGATTCCAGAACTACAGAAATGTGGTTGGCTCTTAAAAATACCTTCTGAATAAGGGCAATTAGGAAAGCTATAAATGCTGGCCTAGCCAGCGAGGCCCACGTCCCAAGAACAAATTAAAAAAAATTCTGTAGCCTTGTGTCCCGGCAGCCTCTCCCATTACCATCAAACCAGGGGGCCAACCATGGCTCAAGGATGAGTGCAGGAGAACATGCCAGGACCAGCACCAGGCATTCCGAAGGATGTGTTGCCAACCCAGTGAAGCTACAACACTACTGATCAAGTTGGCTGCGTGCATTTCAAAGAGCGGAAACAGCATGCAGTATACTGAGATAAGCTCTATCATAAGCAATGGATCAGATCAAATCTCCCCAGTCCTGCCACATGAATGGTGATTGACAATCAGACAATTAACTGAAGGAGGAGGCTCAACAAACATCCTCATCCTCATGTTGGGGAAGACAAGCACATCAGTGCACAATACAAAGCTGAAGAATTTGCCACCATCTTCAACCAGAAGTGCCAATTGGATGATCCATCTCAGCCTCCTCTTGATGTCCTCAACAGGAGGAGGGTAATTCAATTCACTCCAAGTGTTATCAAGCAATAACCGAATACAACAAAGATTTTGGATCTTGACATAATTTCGCTGTAGTACTGAAGACTTGTTCTCCAGGCCTAGTCACACTCCAAGCCAAGCTTTTGCAGTACAGCTACAATACCCTGCATCTAATCAACAATGTGGAAAATTGCCCAGGTAAGTCCTGGCCACAAAAAAGCATTACAAACCTAATCCAGAAAATTACCACTCCATCAGTTTACAATCAATCATCTAAAAAGCGATGGAAGGTTTTATTGACAGTGCTATCAGAAACTGAGCTACCGGCCTCAGTACAGGAGCTTAGTTGGAGCATCTATATAAAATACTGTGGCAACTAGAACAGGTCAGAGGCTGGGAATTCTGTGGAGAGTAACTCATCTCCTGACTCTCCTAACCTGTCCACCATCTACAAGGCACAAGCCAGGAGTGTGATGGGATTCTCTCTACTTGCCTGGATGATTTCAGCTCCGACAACATTCAAGAAGCTCAACACCATCCAGGACAAAGCAGCCCATCAGGTTGGTGCCCCATCTACCACCTAAATATATACTCCCTCTGCTATTGGTGCACCATGACAACAGAGTCTACCATGTACAAGTTGCACTGCAGCAAATGGCCAAAGTTTCTTTGGCAGTGCCGAACTAAACCTGGGACCTCTACCAAAGAAGACAGCAACAGGTGAATGGAAACACCACCACCAGCAAGTTCTCTTCCAAGGCACACACCATCCTGACTTGGAAATATGGCACCATTTCTTCCCTATTGCTGGGTCAAAATCTTGCACCTCCCTTGCTAACAGCACTATTCATGTACTTGCACCAGATGGACTGCAAACTTTGAAGATGGCAGCTCAGCACCACCTTCTCAAGTGCCATAAAGCAATAAATGCTGGCCTTGCCAGTGTTGCCCACATCCCATGAGTGAATAAGAACAGAGACACAAACACATCTGTTTATGTAATCCCACATCAGCAACAATTTACATCACTTTAGTGCCTTGAATGTTAATGAAGTACCCCAAGATGCTTCACAGGAACATTATAAAATAAAGTATTACACCAAGCCTCAAAAGGAGATATTGGGCAGTTTTCATCGTAGGCAACAGGGATCTCACCCTCTAGCTGGTGAGCCGGTGAGAGACCCGCATTGCCTACTCTTGGCAAGGCCCGGTGAATTAAGTGCCAGCCAGGCACATAACTGTGCAGCGGTGGGCCATCCCCTGGATCAAGGACCTGGAGTGGAAATCCCGCCTGTCAGTTAATTAGAGACTAGAGGCTTTGCATTGCTCTGCAGTGACACTGTGGGAGGGGTGGCTGCTGCTGGTAATGTCCCCACCCGAAACTCAGGATTGCACAGGGACCCAGGTACAGAGGGTGTGGGGGGGTTGTGGGGTGGGGGTTTGCGGTGGAGGATGTTCAGCAGCAAGGGCAGGGCTTGGCTTTCAGTGAGTTCCCAACTTCCGGATACCGCAGGTTCCTCGAGCAGGCACTCAGTACCCAATAACGTGAGACCTCCAAGCAACCCCTAAAGGATTTGGTTTTTGAGCTTCCCCCACTACCGCTGGGTGAATACCATTAATTGCCCACTTAAGGACCTCAATTTCCAACAGGGCAGGAAGGCCATCCTCGAGCTTTCGTACCGCAAAATCTTTGGGGGGCAGAGGCAGGAAGGTGGTGGGGTCCACTTCCTGCCCTATTAAATGCACCCCACTGCCATCAAACCTACCTCAGGGGAAAGCATTAAGTTCTGTCCAATCAGTCAGATGACCAAATACTTGGTCAAAGAGGTCGGTCTTAAGAAGTGTTTTAAAAGAGGAAAGGGACGTAGAGAGACAGGGAGATGTAGGGAGGGAATTCCAGAGCTCAGAACAACTGAGGCACAGCAACCAATGGTGAAGCAATTAGAATTGGGAATGCACAAGAGGCCAGAATTGGAGGAGCACAGAGACCTCAGAGGGTTTGTGTAAGGGGGAGATTATAGAGAGAGGGAGGGTCAAGGCCATGGTGATTTGAAAACAAGGGTGAGAATTGTTTAAAATCAACACGTTGTTTGACCAGGAGCCGATGTAGGTCAGCAAGCAGAGGGATGATAGGAGGACGGGACTTGCTGCGAGTAATCAGAGTGGAATACATCTTATTATAAATGATAATTATAAGTACACATATAATTAATTATAACAAATTATAAACAAGGTGTAATTGTAATTCTTAATTTCTTGAAACATGTGCCACATTCACATTCACTTGAATATATGAAAGCTGAAATTGGTTGCAACAATTTTCCTATCTTACCTGCAGCTTTGCACTTTATCCTCAGCACCACTGCCAGGATAATGAGAAGGAGAAAAGCCAGGCTCACAAAAATAACAACACTGGTATGTTGAAAAGTATAAGAATCTGTGAGAAGAATAAGCACAGATTTTACATTTAGTTTATAGTTTAACTCAGAAGAAACTAATTAAGCTCCCCTCATGACCCAGTAGATAAACCTTCTGCCTGATTTGTATCCAACCATACAAACCAGTAGATCATAACTTGTATCAGGGATTAAACCTAACTGACCTCACTCAGGAATGTTGGAGTGTCACAACTGTCCTCAGTCCCCATCAGTTATAGAACAGAAAATATAAATCACACAGGGTTCTACTTCCTGGTTGCATTCCAACAATTGCTTCAAGTTTTGTGCAGATGACTGGTAAGCTCAGGATTTGATTCAGCTGTGAAACCTCATGCTGTACAATAGGTGAATATTGCTCCTTTACAAGGTTATACTTGAATAATGACTATTTGAACGAGAGCTGCAGTCAATGGGGTAGATTTTGACTTTGTGCAACAGATAGAAATGGATCAAAATAAAAATGGAGAGAGTTTAAGATGGGCTTGTGACTCACGGTCAACTGTTCACATTATCACAGTTTCAATATCCACCACAACATGTGAGGAAAAGAGGAAAGAGGCAAAAAACTAGGACAAAAGATTCGTACTATATCTTCCTGGCCACAATATTGAGCAAGAATCAATGATCCTTGGTAATGCTTCCTCAGTAATTGCTCTGCAATACATATTAGAGCAGGAAGATGCTGATATGTATTTATGACCATGATGCACCTCTAACCAAATATACAATCTAGGTTAATTTTTCAGAGGGAGCTGGGGCAAGTGTGGATGAACATTCCCCTGGGATAGTGATGAGATGCAGCAGCAACAAATCACCCCATGCACCACCATCACCTGGTGGCAGATTGGAGGCGACCTTCAGTAGAGACCTGGAAATAGCCAACTGTCCACATTGTGTCAGGTGGGAAATGGTGTAAAAGACGGGATAGCAAAAGAAAAAGGAAGATTGTGGTATGTGCAAAACTATAAAAGTAACCCTCTTGTCCAAGATTACTTGTTTAAATAAACATGGTCATACAATGAATGTTTTGTTAATTTTTATTCCTGACTTTGATCACAAGTCAAGAACTTAAAGAAATTATCAAAGACATTGTAATGAGAGTGGCCTCCTATTATTATTATTATAATAAAAGCAAAATATTGCAAATCCTGGAAGAATAGATGCACAAAGTATTTTCTAAATGGGGAGAGAATTCAGAAATCTGGAGTGCAAAGGGACTTGGGAGTCCTAGTCGAGGATTCTCTTACCGTTAACTTGCAGGTCGAGTCGGTAGTTAGTAAGGCAAATGCAACGTGGCATTTATTTCGAGAGGACATGAATATCAAAGCAGGGATGTACTGCTAAGATTTTATAAGGCTCTGGTCAGACCACATTTGGAATATTGAGAGCAATTTTGGGCCCCATATCTCAGGAAGGACGTGCTGGCCCTGG
>NW_027599691.1:0-23043 GCF_964194155.1 Cetorhinus maximus
CACCTCCCTCCTTCACCTCCCTCCTATCCCTCCCTCCTTCACCTCCCTCCTTCACCTCCCTCCTACACCTCCCTCCTTCACCTCCCTCCTTCACCTCCCTCCTACACCTCCCTCCTTCACCTCCCTCCTTCACCTCCCTCCTACACCTCCCTCCTACACCTCCTTCCCATCCCCTCCTTCACCTCCTCCTTCACCTCCCTCCTTCACCTCCTTCCTTCACCCCCTCCTTCACCTCCCTCCTACACCTCCCTCCTACACCTCCCTCCTTCACCTCCCTCCTACACCTCCCTCCTTCACCTCCCTCCTTCACCTCCCTCCTACACCTCCCTCCTACACCTCCCTCCTTCACCTCCCTCCTTCACCTCCCTCATATCCCTCCCTCCTTCACCTCCCTCCTACACCTCCCTCCCATCCCTCCCTCCTTCACCTCCCTCCCATCCCTCCCTCCTTCACCTCCCTCCTTCACCTCCCTCCTACACCTCCCTCCTTCACCTCCCTCCTTCAACTCCCTCCTACACCTCCCTCCTACACCTCCCTCCCATCCCTCCCTCCTTCACCTTCTCCTTCACCTCCCTGCTACACCTCCCTCCTACACCTCCCTCCTTCACCTCCCTCCTTCACCTCCCTCCTTCACCTCCCTCCTTCACCTCCCTCCTACACCTCCCTCCTTCACCTCCCTCCTTCACCTCCCTCCTTCACCTCCCTTCCTCACCTCCCTCCTTCACCTCCCTCCTACCCCTCCCTCCTACCCCTCCCTCCTTCACCTCCCTCCTTCACCTCCCTCCCACACCTCCCTCCCACCCCTCCCTCCTACACCTCCCTCCTACCCCTCCCTCCTACACCTCCCTCCTACACCTCCCTCGTATACCTCCCTCCTACACCTCCCTCCTACCCCTCCCTCCTATCCCTCCCTCCTGTCCCTCTCTCCACCTCTCTCCTACCCCTCCCTCCTACCCCTCCCTCTTACCCCAGGCCTTCCACATGGGAACCCAGCCGGAGAATATTGGACTGGAGGGGCCTGCGGTGAGGTGGATGGGGTTGGGGGGGAAGGTCCTGCGCTGTCAGTCCTGGCCCACTACCCCCCCCCCACCCCCAGACCCCGGGACTGCAGGGGCTCAACAAGCCAGCCGGAGGGGCCCTCTGGGCTTGACCCCGAGGCTGTGGCTTCTGTCCGACTCCCTCGCCCCAGTCACTGGGTGGGCAACGCAGTGTGTCAGGGCACCTCCAGCTCCTGCGAACGGTGACGGGGTGGGGGTATGGGGTGTCCGGTGAGGTGGGGGGGAGTGGGTAGTGGAGTGCTTGCTGCTCTGAATCGGGGGGATGGGTTCCGGGCTGTGCCTTGCGGCTGTCTTATTGTCGAATGCTTTAGTGACCAGAGCGTCGAGGGGAGGCGGGGGAGAGGGGAGGGGAGGGGAGGGAGAGGGGAGGGGGGGGTTAAATAAAACAAAGTGCTGCTGCTTGTTTGAATGGTGCTCCTTCACCTCCTGAGCAAACCTGTCAACAATACTCTGTGTGCTGTTACCACATTGAACCCCAGATAAGCCCCATGACTCTTCCTATGACCGTCCCGTTGGACTTAACACCAGGGCCAGCACGTTACCCAATCAGAGTTTCACCGCTCGTTCTGCCAGAGAGAGAGAGGGAGAGGGAGAGAGAGGTGTGTGTGCGTGCGCGAATCCAGCCACCATCTCCTGTACCACCACCCACCCACTCCCCCACCACCAACCCCCCTCAGCCCCTCCACACGCAACGCAACTGCCTCCTCCTGCCCTCTCTCCCCACCCTCCCCTCTGCAGGCAGCTGAGAGGCTCTACCGACCCCCTCCCTCCACAGGAGGAAGGGTGGGGAGGTGGTGGGGGGGGGGTGGGGTGCGGGGGTGAGTGAGCCGACGTGATCGCCAAGGAGGGAGTTGCCGCCCGCAAAAAAAAAAGACCACCGGCTCGTCCTTCGGCGAGGTCGCAGGCGGAAGAGGCAGGAGAGACGGAGCCCGGGCGAGGGTGGGGAGGACGCACGACGGGTGGCGATCCCAGAGAGAGAGAGAGAGAGAGAGACAGAGAGAGAGAGAGACTGACCCGCCGGGCACTCCTCGCAGCTGGAACCGCCTGTCGGAACGGCACGCACCAGGCGGAGGTTGGAGGGGGAGAGAGAGAGAGAGAGAGCTCCCGCCTGCCTGCACCACAGACCCACTCACCCCCCCGCCACCCGATCTTCCGAGCGGGGGGGTGTGGGGGGAGAGAGAGAGCCGGAGCTCCGGGGACCGGGACGGACAAAAGCCTATCGCCGTCTCCGGCACCAAAGCGATCGGCCGCTCTGTGGATTAACCAGAGAGAAATGGAGGGGATTGGGGGGGAGAGAGCGCACGCCCGTAACCCGAGAGGGAGTGAGAGGCCGGAAGCGAGGAGTGTTAAAACCGGCCGGTCGGCGAGGAGCTAAACGATTGTCGGGAGCGGCGCGGAACCTGCCGCACCCACCTCACGCTCCCCGGTACACACACCCCCTCCCTCCCCCCCCCGCCGCCAACTCATCCCTCCACGTCTCGCCCCGCACGCGTCTGTGAGAGTGCGGGGCCGGTGAATCGCAACGGGGAGGAGGCAGAGACCAGGCATGCTGAAGGGCGCAGGGGTGATCCACTGCACGGCGAGAGAGAGAGAGAGAGGGAGATGCTAAACCCGCTCTCAATAAGACTGAGAACTGCCGCTGATCTGGAGCAAATGCCAATTTTTAAGCTCGTGTGTGTGAGAGAGAGAGAGAGACCGGAAGACCCGAGCGTCTGCGGAAGGAAAGCTGGCTTTATTGACGCTAACTCCCTGCCCTCCCTCATTCCCCCCCCCAATCACCACCCCCATCACCACCCTGCGAATGGCTCCCGGGCCTGAACTGAACTTCTCCCTGATCGCCGGTGCCGCACCACCGTCTTCCGTGCGGGCCGGAGCACAGCGAACGCAGCAGGGGGCCCCCAGGTGCGGGGGGGGAGAGAGGCGTCGATATCGGAAAAAGCGTTTGCTCGTCAAAACCAACCTGCGGCTGTTGCCAGAGAGAGAGAGAGAGAGACACAGCGCAAAACTGGGCCAGCTCTCCCGCCGACCGATCAGATCGAAAGAGGAGGCACCCGGGACAGAACTCGACCCGTCCCGGTATCTTTTTTTTTTATAAAGGACTCGATTTTCCACACGGTGCCCCTCTCTCTTCTCTCCCCCCTCCCACCACCGACCTCCCGAAATCAGCCAGGAGGGGAGGCGGGGAAGGAAGGAAGGAAGAAGAAACGAAAAGATAAAAAAAAAAACGCTCTGAAGCCGACGAGTGCCCGGCAGTCACGGAATTCCGGGCACCAGCGGAAGTGAGGAGACCGGCCGACCGGATCGGGCGGCATGGGGATCTCCCCACCATCCCCCCCCCCCCCCACCTCCCCGTGTCTTGGTTTTAACGAGGACGTGTTTCGTCGCTGCCGCAGCGCCACTGGGACATGTTTTTTTATATATATATATATATATACATATATCTATTAAACAAAAAGAGCTCGCCTCTGGCCATGCTTGGAACTGGTCGCTTTCAACCCCCGAGAGGTCGCGCCATTTCGCCTCGTCTCGTCTCGTCTCGTCTCGTCTCGTTTTCCCTCCATCGACTGTTTTAAAAAAACAAAAAAAAAAACTCACATCTCACTTCCACCACCTAACAGTGAGGGCTCACTCTGTTTGGACTGTAAGGCAGTACTCAGGAGTGCGATTGGGTACTAAAGCAACGCGTTGCACTGAAGACCAGGTGGTGTGTGAAAGGGTACCTTGGAACATTTGTCATTTCATAACTTCTTTAATTTTCTTTTTCTTTTTGTTTTTCTCTTTTTTTTAAAAAAAAAACCGAAATTATCAAGTTACTTTTTTTTTATATATATATATATAGTTTAAAAAAAAAACACAGCGCAGTTGGGGGTTTTTAAAGCGTTAATTTTCTGATTTTTATATATATATTTATATATATAAATAAAGCTTTTTTGAATTGTTTGTCGGGTGGGGGCAGAAGGGGACAATCGTGAGGGGGGAAGATCTAAACCCATTGGGCGCTCGGTATTAACGAGGGAGCGTAGAGATTACTGACCTGACTAACAGTGGGGCTGGAGCGGGCAGATTGACCGACCGACGCTGGAGACCTTCCGCGGAGAGAGAACAGCTTTTCTTGACCCCCCCCCACCCAAACCCCCACGTTTCCCATCCATTGGGAGGGGAGGCGTGAGGTATGAATCTTTTGCTTCCTGCCGGGGGCCCCTCTGGACCTCTGCTCGTCTTGTCCCCTCCCCCACAAGCTCGCCTCCCTCCCCTCCCCCCCGCCTCCCCAAGCCTCTTGCGTGGGGGATGGTCCTGAGCCCGACAAGTGAGCCTGCGGGCGATGAATACCGCCACGGGTTAGAGTAGACCCACCCCCCTCTCCAGCGAGGGTGGGGTGGGCATTGGGGTGAGCGGGGTTAAGGGGGCTGACTTTCGGTGGTGGGGGGTGGGGGGAACAAGTGAGGCAGCCCCAGGGCTCTGTGCGTCTGAGAGCAGCCAGTGGGCTTGAAGGGTGGGGGGTGGGGGCCCCTGATGTTGCTGGAGCGGGGAGGCCCTGTTTATGAGGACAACCTCCGGGACCCCGGGGTTAAAGAGGGTTTGGCTGGGATCGGAGCTGGTGAACTTGGAGGGTTTTGTATGGGGGGTGGCGACAGGGCTCATTCTGAGCGGCGGCGGCTACTGCAGCCCAACGCAGCCGATCAGCCAGCTTTCCGGGCCTGGGGAGGGGGGGGAATGCTGGATGTCAGCCGTGAGGGCGATGACCGGTCCGCCACTCGCGAGGGGTAGAATCGGACCCGCGCCTGCCTGACCCCCTTTACTGAGATGAGGAGACATGTCTTCACCCGGAGAGCGGTGAGCCTGTGGAATTCGCTACCACAGAAAGTAGTTGAGGTCAAAACATTGTGTGTTTCCAAGAAGGAGTTAGATAGAGCTCTTGGGGGGGCGAAAGGGATCGAAGGGTATGGGGAGAAAGCGGGAGCACGATATTGAGTTGGATGATCAGCCACGATCATGATGAATGGCGGGAAGCAGGCTCGAGGGGCCGAACGGCCTCCTCCTCCCTCCCAGTCTCTACGTCCCTGTGCCCCGGGCGCTGCCTGAAGCCGGCCGCCATTGGCGCTGGCACGGACGGCTGCTGTCCTCCTCTCCACCGCAGGTCTCCACGCGACGCGTTGCCGGTTGGGAAAGGCGGGCGGTGGGCTTTGTCGGTGGTGGGGGGCTGGGGGTGGAGACGGTGAGGCGGGTGGGGTGTTGGGGGTGGGAGGTGAGGGGGCTGCCGCTTCTCTTTCGCGGATCCTCCTCCTCTCCTTCCTCCCCCCATGACTCACGCTCCTCCTCTCCGCCCCCCGTGTCCTTCTGGGGTCTTCTCTCTTTTCCAGAACGCAGTCCCGAAAGCCTTCAAGAGGAAGATCTCGGTGGTTTGTGAGTACCTCGCCTTTTATCCTCTTGTTTCCGTTGGTTCATCCCTCCAACCCCAACCCCTCCCAGCCCCCCCAGAGAGGTCAGGATCCCCCCCCGGGGAGACCACTCCCCATCTGCTGTTGGCAGCCGCACAACATCCTTGAGACTTGGTGCAGCAAAAAAACAATTGAGGTTGATACAGCGCCCTTCAAAATAACGAAACACGCAAAGGTGCTTCGTAGGATTGTTATCTGAACAAAGCATGATACCGCACTGCCAAAGGAGATTTGAGGGTTGGGGGCTGAGCCTCTGAAGGAGGTATGGGCACGGAGATCGTGGTGGATTGTAGGGGGCTGGAGGAGGTTACAGAGATAGGGAGGGGTGTAGGGGGCTGGAGGAGGTTACAGAGATAGGGAGGGGTGTAGGGGCTGGAGGAGGTTACAGAGATAGGGTTGTAGGGGGCTGGAGGAGGTTACAGAGATAGGGAGGGTTGTAGAGGCTGGAGGAGGTTACAGAGACAGGGAGGGTTGTAGGGGCTGGAGGTGGTTACAGAGATAGGGAGGGTTGTCGGGACTGGAGGAGGTTACAGAGATAGGGAGGGTTGTAGGGGCTGGAGGAGGTTACAGAGATAGGGAGGGTTGTAGGGGCTGGAGGAGGTTACAGAGGTAGGGAGGGTTGTAGGTGCTGGAGGAGGTTACAGAGATAGGGAGGGTTGTAGGGGGCTGGAGGAGGTTACAGAGATTGTGCAGGGTTGTAGGGGCTGGAGGTGGTTACAGAGATAGAGAGGGTTGTAGGGGCTGGAGGAGGCTACAGAGATAGGGAGGGGTGTAGGGGCTGGAGGAGGTTACAGAGATAGGGAGGGCTGTAGGGGCTGGAGGAGGTTACAGAGATAGGGAGGGTTGTAGGGACTGGAGGTGGTTACAGAGATAGGGAGGGGTGTAGGGGCTGGAGGAGGTTACAGAGATAGGGAGGGGTGTAGGGGCTGGAGGTGGTTACAGAGATAGGGAGGGGTGTAGGTGGCTAGAGGTGGTTTCAGAGATAGGGAGGGGTGTAGGGGCTGGAGGAGGTTAGAGAGATAGGGAGGGGTGTAGGGGCTGGAGGAGGTTACAGAGATAGGGAGGGGTGTAGGGGCTGGAGGAGGTTAGAGAGATAGGGAGGGGTGTAGGGGCTGGAGGAGGTTACAGAGATTGTGCAGGGTTGTAGGGGCTGGAGGTGGTTACAGAGATAGAGAGAGTTGTAGGGGCTGGAGGAGGTTACAGAGATAGGGAGGGTTGTAGGGGCTGGAGGAGGCTACAGAGATAGGGAGGGGTGTAGGGGCTGGAGGAGGTTACAGAGATAGGGAGGGGTGTAGGGGCTGGAGGAGGTTACAGAGATAGGGAGGGCTGTAGGGACTGGAGGAGGTTACAGAGATAGGGAGGGTTGTAGGGACTGGAGGTGGTTACAGAGATAGGGAGGGGTGTAGGAGCTGGAGGAGGTTACAGAGATAGGGAGGGGTGTAGGGGCTGGAGGTGGTTACAGAGATAGGGAGGGGTGTAGGTGGCTAGAGGTGGTTTCAGAGATAGGGAGGGTTGTATGAGCTGGAGGAGGTGACAGAGATAGGGAAGGTTGTAGGGTCTGGAGGAGGTTACAGAGATAGGGAGGGGTGTAGGGGGCTGGAGGAGGATACAGAGATAGGGAGGGTCAAGGCCATCGAGGGATCTGAAAACAAGGGCGAGAGTTTTAAAATCCGGTAGATCCATGAGCAGAGGCTTGGTCAGGGAAGGGACTGTTTGTGAGTTAAGACACGGGCATCAGAGCTGACATTTACAGAGGGAAGAGCGTTGGGAGACCAGCCGGGAATGCGTTTGAATAGCCGCGTCTAGAGGTAATGAGGACATTGATGAGGGTCTCAACAGCGGATGAGCTGAGGCGGGCGATGTTTGCGAGGTGGAAATGGCCGGTCTTAAGCCTTGATGCAAATGTCAATTCGGAAGTTCACCTCAGGATCAAGTGTGCCAGCCAAGGGCTGTGAAGAGACAGTTTTAATCTCAGAGTCAACATGGAAGCAAAATCATGTTGGACCAGTTTATTGAGGAAGTAACAAGCAAAGGTGGATAAAGGGGAACCTGTGGATGTGCTGTACTTCCATTTCCAGAAGGCCACTTGACAAGGTGCCACATCAAAGATTATTAGGCAAATTAAAATGGTGGGGTGGGGAGGCGGTGGGGGGGTAACGCATTAGCGTGGCTAGAGGATTGGCTGGGTAACAGGAAGCAGAGAGTAGGCATAAATGGGTCATTTTCTGCTGGCTGGGTGGGTGTGCCACAGGGATCAGTGCTGGGGCCTCAACTCTTTACAATTTATACCTGTGACTCGGACTGAACGTAGTGTTGCTAAATATGCCGCTGACATAGATAGATAGATAGGGAAGTAAGTTGTGAAGAGGATATAGGAGTCGGCAAGCGGACATAGGTTAAGCGAGCGGGCAAAAGTCTGGCACATGGGGTATCATGTCCACTTTGGCAGGGAGAATAGGAAAGCGGAGTATTGTTTAAATGGAGGGAGATCGCAGGACTGTGCGGCACAGAGGGACCTGGGCTCCTGGTGGATTAATCGCAAACCGTTAGTTTGCAGGTACAGCAAGTGATTAGGAAGGCAGCTGCAATGTTGGGGTTTATTGCAAGGGGGAATGGGAGTGTAAAAGTAGGGATGGTTTGCTACAGTTGTATAGGGAGCTGACGAGACCACATCTGGACTGCTGTGTACAGCTTTGGCCTCCTTATTTAAGAAAGGATATCAACGCAGTGGAAACACCTCAAGACAAGGTTCACTCGACTGACTCCTGGCACGAGGGGTTATCTTCTTATGTGGAAAGATTGGGCCTCTCCCCATTGGAATTGAGAAGAGTGAGAGGGGGGGATCTTATTGAAGCAGATAAGATCCTGAGGCGGGGGGAACCTGACAGGGGGTGGGTGCTGAAAGGATGTTTCCCCTTGTGGGAGAGACGAGAACCAGGGGGGACACAGTTTAAAAATAAGGGGTCATAGGACCATAGGAGCCGGAGTTGGCCACTCAGCCCATCCAGCCCTGCTGCGCCATTCAGTCCGATCGTGGCTGATCACCCACCTCAATGTCTTTTTTCCTCCACACTATCCCCATATCCCTCGATGTCACTGGTATTTAGCAGTCTGTCAATCTCTGCTTTTAACATACTCAGTGACCGAGCTTCCGCAGCCCCTCTGGGGAAGAGAATTCAAAAGATTCACAACCCCCTCGGAGTAAAAAAAAAAAAATTGCTCTTCCTCTCAGCCCTAAGCGGCTCCCCCCCTTATTTTGAAATTGTGTGTGTGTGTGTGTGTGTGTGTTCCCTGGTTCTAGACTCCCCCCCGCCAAACCAGGGGAAACATCTTAACCTGCACCTACCACCCCGTCTGCCCCCTTTAAGTATTTCAGTGCGATCCCCTCTCGTTCTTCGAAACTCTTAGAGAGAGAGAACGCAGTCCCAGTTTCCCCAACCTCTCTTCACAGCACAGCCCCGCCATCCTGGTGAGCCTTAGTCGCACTCCCTCTACGTCAGTCATATCCTTCCCAAGGTAAAGGGGACCAAAACCTGCGCACGGTACTCCCGCTGCGGTCTAACCAAGCTTCTATACCATTGAAGCAAGACTTCACTGCTCCTGTACTCCAAGGCTAACATACCATTAGCCTCCCTCACTGCCGGCCGCACCACCATGTTAGCCTTTAGTCTCTTATTGATGAGGGCACCTAGGCCCTTTTGTAACATCTGCACTTTTCTAATCTCTCACCATTTAGGAAATACCCTAAACCTCTTGTTCCATCCGACCAAAGCGGATCACCTCACGTTATCCCTGACGTTATATTCCACCAGCCACGTTCTTGCCCCCCCCCTCACTAAGCCAGATCCTCCTGCAGTCGCTTTACGTCTTCCCTCACCGCGCACATTCCCATCTGGCTTCGTGTCATCCGCAAATTTGGAAATATTACGTTTGCCCCCCCTCCAACATCCAAACCATCGATGTGTACGCTGTGAACAGCTAGGGCCCCTGAGGACCGATCCCTGCGGAAGTCCCCCCCCCCGCTATCCACAGAGCGAGAGTGACCGGTTTATTCCGACTCTCCGGTTCCTGCCTGTTAAGCCGATCCTTAATCCAAAATGAAAACACGCGGGATGGGAGGTGATATATCCACTTCAATAAAGCGACTTGCCTTGAGGTGGGGAAAAGTGACTTTTATCAGAAGCCTCCCGAGAAACGGCTTCTATTCACCTCCGGCTGCGGACTGGGCTCCGGACTGCAGACGGCTGCTGCCTTACTTCCCAAAACCAAAACCCACTTTTAACAGAGCCGTAAAAACCCATATGACGCCCCCTCCCCAGCTTTGTTACCAGTCCACCCGGGTCAAGAGGTTAGAGTTTATTTTTCAGCTGCTTAATTAGCCTTTCTCGTAAGAGGATATCTTAACTCCAGGAATAGCAATCAGAGTCCTGCATTAACCCTTTAAGTGACAGTGCTTTACTATCGAGGAGGTAAATAGCATCCCAGAAGCAGCTATAAACAAGGGAGTGGAAGGGAGGGAGGAGCTCATGAAAATTACAGTCACCGGGGAAGTGGTACTGAGTAAATTGTTGGAGCTGCGGGGCTGACAAGAGCCCGGGTCCTGATGGACTTCATCCCAGGGTCTTAAAAGAAGTGACTCGTGAGATAGTTGATGCATTGGTTTTAATTTTCTGAGACTCGCTTAGGTTTGGGGAAGGTCCCATTAGATTGGAAAATAGCAAATGTAACTCCGTTATTCAAAAAGGGAGGGAGAGAGACAGCAGGGAACTACAGTCCAGCTAGCTTAACATCTGTCATAGGGAAAATGTTAGAAGGGATTGTTAAAGAAGCTATTGCAGGGCACTTGGATAAGTTCAAGGTCATCAGGCAGAGTCATGCCGACTCCCCTTTATCAATGAGGTTAGTAACATCCTCAAAAACAAAACTCACAACTGGCTCGTCCAACACGATTCCCCATTCACAAACCCACGTTGAGACTGTGCCGCGTTAGATCATTATTATCCAAGTGTCCGTTTGTCACACCCTTTACAGAACACTCTAGCGTTTTCCCGACTACTGATGTCGAGGGTCTCCCGTTTTGGAGACGGGGGTGGGGGTGGGGGTGAGGAGACGTTTTTTTTTCTCCTGAGGGCCGTGAGCCTTTGGAACTCTTCCCCCAGAGAGCGGTGGAGGGAGGGACAATGAATGTTTCCGAGGCAGAGCTGAGAGTAGATCCTTGACTGACTTGAGGGAGTCACAGGTTGTCGGGGTGGGGAGGGGGGGGGGAAGTAGGCGGAGTTGAGGCCATAGTCGGATCAGTCGTGATCTTATTGAATGGCGGAGCAGGCTCGAGGGGCTGAGGGCTGCTGCTCCTAATTTGGCACGTTCGCCGTTAAGAGTGTCAGCCGTTAAGCTCGAAGCAGTTCCACGAGAGGGCGGTCATCTCTCGATCATCTCCCGAGCCATGTGCAAGTTGGCATAGGAGCAGACAGATCAGGAGAACGCGGCCAAAGGGATGGTGTGGAAAAGAGGGGGGGGTTTCTTTTCACGGGACACTGGCACCAGCTCTGGGATATGAAGGAGCTGCACCCGATGGGATGGGGCTCCCACCTGATGGGGACCCGTGTCCTAGCGGAAAGGCTAAACAGGGAGATGACTAAAGGCTGTAAACGAGGGAGGACAGTGATGACGATGTTATAGAACGGAGTCTGAAAATGTAAAGTAGAGAAAACCCTGTGGAAAAATGAGTTAAACTGCCTGTATAGCAATGCACAGTGTGTCTGTCATTAAACAGGGGAAGCTGGAGGTAATGGTGGTTTGAGAGGAACCAAACATATTAGGGATCACTGAGGTATGACGTCAAAAATCAGGACCGGGAATTAAACACTTTGGGGAATAAGAGAGGGAAAAGGGGAAGTGGAGTAGCTGTACTTAGCCAGGAGTAACATAATGGCAGTATAAAATAAAGCTATCGGAAAGACAAAAATATTGATCCTGATAAAAGAATCCCTCTAAAAAGTGGAGGGTGAGGTCGGGGGGTCAAGTTATATGCCAAGTATGCAAGTAAAAAATGGGGTCATCATTTACGCTGCAATCTATGGTATGTCCTTCTCTGCCATGTTCAAACGTATTATGTTATGGTCGCTATTGCCTAGATGTTCCCTCCTTTTCCTTCTCTCATCTACTCTGGTTCATTACCTCATTGTGGAAGGGAGGTGGGGGAAGAAATATGCAGAGGAATTGGGGAATTGAGTGCAAAATGCAGAATAATAATCGTGGGGATTTTAACTTCCCTCATATTGGACAGAAGAGTGGATAAGGGAATGGAGTTCCCAACAGTCTACAGGACTCCTTCCTAACCCAGTGTGTGAAAAGCTAAGGTAGTGAATCAGAGCAGATAAGAGAAGGAAAGGGAGGGGAACATCTAGGCAGTAGCGACCATAACATATTACGTTTGAACATGACAGAAGGACGCCCCATAGATTGCAGGGTAAATGATGACCCCATTTTTGGTGCCTGACAATCACGTACTTGCATACTTGGCGTATAAATTGACCCCCGCCCCCCGCCACCACCCTCCTTTAGGATAGACTTGGGTTGTTTTCGTTGGAGCAGAGAAGACTGAGGGGCGACCTGATCGAGGTGTACAAGATGATGAGGGGCATGGACAGGGTGGATAGGGAGCAGCTGTTCCCCTTAGTTGAAGGGTCAGTCACGAGGGGACATAAGTTCAAGGTGAGGGGCAGGAGGTTTAGGGGGGGATGTGAGGAAAAACTATTTACCCAGAGGGTGGTGAGGGTCTGGAATGCGCTGCCTGGGAGGGTGGTGGAGGCGGGTTAGCCTCACATCCTCTAAAAAGTACCTGGATGAGCACTTGGCACCTCATAAACATTCAAGGCTATGGGGCCAAGTGCTGGTAAATGGGGTTAGGTAGGTAGGTAGGTCAGGTGTTTCTCACGTGTCGGTGCAGACTCAATGGGCCGAAGGGGCCTCTTCTGCAACTGTGTGATTCCGTGGAACTCAGAGGATAAAGCCTCAGGTCCGAGTGGATTTGTATCCACGCGTTTTAACAGTACCAAGGATAGAGATACCAGAGGCTTTGCCGGTTATATGTAGTAATTCATTCGGTGTAGTGTTAGCGGACTGGTGGATAGCTAATGTAATTCCTATATTTAATTAGTGAGGAGCGGGGGAATTGCGGGCAGAGCAGTCCAGGATAATGGACCTGTTGGCTGAACGGCAGTGGAAGGAATCCCTACTAAAGGAGAGGCTACAAGAATATCCAGCCACCACAAACACAATCATGATTATTCAGCACGGAGTTCAAAAGGGGAAAGTCCTGCCTGTCCGACCTTGCTGAACGTTTTGAGCAGGTATCGGGGGGGAGAGTAGACAAGGGTAACGCCGTCGATGTCATTTACCTGGATTTTCAAAAGGCCTTTGATGGGGTGCTCCGCAGTAACCTCATGATTTAAGGTCAAAGAGGGTGGAGTCGGGGGACCAGCGGCAGAATGGACTGCCGGCTGCCTTCAAGACAGAAGGTAGGGAGTGGGGTGGGAGAAAAGGGTAGTTTGTTCAGCGTGGCAGGAGGTGGAGGAGGACAGGGTGGTCAGCTGTGTCAGAGGCTGCGGAAAGGCGGAGAAGGAATGGGGGGAGTCACGTGGGATGTCCATTGTGCCTCAGGGCAAGAGCCGCTTACTGTGGCAGGGGGGAGGGAAAACCCGATTGGAGGAGTTCGAGCTCCGGGTAAAGCGGTCAGGGATTAGCTTTTGGAGGGGAGGGGAGGGGTGGTGTCAGCAGGTTTAAAGGGGGAAGAGAGAGAGAACTGTTAACAACATCGGCTGACACGGGGGACCAGGGTGGGAACTGGTAGAGGGGAGCAGAGTCTCCTGGACAAGGTGAGCTGAGAGAGAGAGAGGGCTGTGTGGGGAGGGAGGTAGGAGGAGAAACTGGAGAAAGGTGTGAGCCCGGGGCTAGGGAGTGGGCGGAGAATGAGAGGAAGTTGGTGGGGTGGGGTGGGCTGACGGGAGGGCCGGGACATAGGCGTAGTGAATCAGATGGAATCTCGGCCTTGGTCACAAAGAGAGGTCCATCAGCTCTTCGCGCAGGAGAAGGTGGAGGAGACGGAGAGGAGTTTAAGACGACTGTCTGCCAGCAGAAGAAAGAAGCCAGGGTTATTATTATTACTATTCCTACACTAGTCAGCAGTTTTAGTCGATGAGAACAGGACCTGGTAGTGTTTTGAGTGGATGAGCCAGACCTGGCAATGGACGCTGAAGCCAGTTGTGCACCCACGATGCTCCCTCCGATAATCCCTGGGTGCAGGTAGTGGCCGTACGTGCCCCTACAGGGCCCCTGAGGACTGGCACAGGGCCTCCTCCCCTGCAAACATGTGCCACACATACACACACACAGCTGAAGGCAGCGCTCAGCAACCCCCTGCTGGGCCAGAGTTGGGGGATTGGTTTCCACCCGAGTGTGTATGGTACCTGGGTGAGGGATACTGGGGGACGAGTGGCAATCAGGGTTGGGACCTGACTCCGAAGGGTGTAGCTTAGACAGTCTGCGATACTTTAACACTCCAACTCTCATCAGGCAACATCGTACTGAGGGATAAAAACCATCTCGGAATGGGAGGACGAGGAGGTCAAATGCTGCCCCTTTGCCTCCTCAAACACTGTAGAGGGAGATTTACTCTGTATCTAACCCGATGCTGTACCTGTCCTGGGAGTGTTTGATGGGGAGGGTGTAGAGGGAGCTTTACTCTGTATCTAACCCCGTGCTGTACCTGTCCTGGGAGTGTTTGATGGGGAGGGTGTAGAGGGAGCTTTACTCTGTATCTAACCCTATGTTGTACCTGTCCTGGGAGTGTTTGATGGGGGACAGTGTAGAGGGAGCTTTACTCTGTATCTAACCCCGTGCTGTACCTGCCCTGGGAGTGTTTGGTGGGGGCGGTGTAGAGGGAGCTTTACTCTGTATCTAACCCCGTGCTGTACCTGTCCTGGGGGTGTTTGATAGGGACGGTGTAGAGGGAGCTTTACTCTGTATCTAACCCCATGCTGTACCTGTCCTGGGAGTGTTTGATGGGGACGGTGTAGAGGGAGCTTTACTCTGTATCTAACCCCGTGCTGTACCTGTCCTGGGAGTGTTTGATGGGGACAGTGTAGAGGGAGCTTTACTCTGTATCTAACCCTGTGCTGTACCTGTCCTGGGATGTTTGATGGGGACAGTGTAGAGGGAGCTTTACTCTGTATCTAACACCGTGCTGTACCTGTCCTGGGAGTGTTTGATGGGGACAGTGTAGAGGAAGCTTTACTCTGTATCTAACCCCGTGCTGTACCTGTCCTGGGAGTGTTTGATGGGGACAGTGTAGATTGAGCTTTACTCTGTATCTAACCCCGGTGCTGTACCTGCCCTGGGAGTGTTTGATGGGGACAGTGTAGAGGGAGCTTTACTCTGTATCTAACCCCGTGCTGTACCTGTCCTGGGAGTGTTTGATGGGGACAGTGTAGAGGGAGCTTTACTCTGTATCTAACCCCGTGCTGTACCTGTCCTGGGAGTGTTTGATGGGGACAGTGTAGAGGAAGCTTTACTCTGTATCTAACCCCGTGCTGTACCTGTCCTGGGAGTGTTTGATGGGGACAGTGTAGATGAGCTTTACTCTGTATCTAACCCCGGTGCTGTACCTGCCCTGGGAGTGTTTGATGGGGACAGTGTAGAGGGAGCTTTACTCTGTATCTAACCCCGTGCTGTACCTGTCCTGGGAGTGTTTGATGGGGACAGTGTAGAGGAGCTTTACTCTGTATCTAACCCCGTGCTGTACCTGTCCTGGGAGTGTTTGATGGGGACAGTGTAGAGGAAGCTTTACACTGTAACTAACCCCGTGCTGTACCTGTCCTGGGAGTGTTTGATGGGGACAGTGTAGATTGAGCTTTACTCTGTATCTAACCCCGTGCTGTACCTGTCCTGGGAGTGTTTGATGGGGACAGTGTAGAGGGAGCTTTACTCTGCCTCTAACCAGTGCTGACTGGATATGTCTGTGCCCTGGAGCTGGTGTGAGGAGACTATTTGATTTGCGGAGGGGGCTGTGTTGGGAGCTGACAGTGAGCCCCCTGTGCCTGTGACCCAGCTGACTCTGTGTTTCCTGTTAGCTGCCAGTAAATCCACCTCAGCAGGTAGCGGGGAGATTGAGGCCGGGGCTTCCAGCTCGCAAAGGCGTTGGGGGTCGAGCACAGTGGCCACCCAGAAGAAACCCTCCATCAGTATCACCACCGAATCGCTGAAGGTAAGGGAAGCACAGACAGGTTCACCTCGATCACCCTCTTACCCCTCTGCCCCCATTCACTAGTCAGGTGCTAACGGTATGGGGAGCACAGGAGCCCTCGCCCCAATACCCCCCTCACACCTCCCGACTACCCCACATACCACCTCTGACCCTCATACCTCACCCCCCCACACCCACCCAAATATCCAACCCACCATGACCCCGGCCGCATACCCCAGAGCCTGTCGCTCGCCATTTACCCTGTCACTCTGGCCCCTCCCAACCCCCTTCCCAGCTCTGGCCCCTCCCACACCCCTTCCCAGCTCTGGCCCCTCCCTCCAACCTCTACCCAGCTCTAGCCCCTCCCACCCACCCCTTCCCAGCTCTGGCCCCTCCCACCTCACCCCTTCCCAGCTCTGGCCCCTCCCACCTCACCCCTTCCCAGCTCTGGCCCCTCCTACCTCACCCCTTCCCAGCTCTGGCCCCTCCCACCTCACCCCTTCCCAGCTCTGGCCCCTCCCTCCAACCTCTACCCAGCTCTAGCCCCTCCCACCCACCCCTTCCCAGCTCTGGCCCCTCCCACCTCACCCCTTCCCAGCTCTGGCCCCTCCCACCTCACCCCTTCCCAGCTCTGGCCCCTCCCTCCAACCTCTACCCAGCTCTAGCCCCTCCCACCCACCCCTTCCCAGCTCTGGCCCCTCCCACCTCACCCCTTCCCACCTCTGGCCCCTCCCACCTCACCCCTTCCCAGCTCTAGCCCCTCCCACCCACCCCTTCCCAGCTCTGGCCCCTCCCACCCCTTCCCAGCTCTGGCCCCTCCCACACTTCTCAACTCTGATCCCTCCCTCCCAGCTCTGATCCCTCCCACCCCCCATTCCCAGCTCTGATCCCTCCCACCCCCCCTTTCCCAGCTCTGATCCCTCCCACCCCCCCCTTTCCCAGCTCTGATCCCTCCCACCCCCCATTCCCAGCTCTGATCCCTCCCACCCCCCCTTTCCCGGCTCTGATCCCTCCCACCCCCCCATTCCCAGCTCTGATCCCTCCCACCCCCCATTCCCAGCTCTGATCCCTCCCACCCCCCCCTTTCCCAGCTCTGATCCCTCCCACCCCCCTTTCCCAGCTCTGATCCCTCCCACCCCCCATTCCCAGCTCTGATCCCTCCCACCCCCCCTTTCCCAGCTCTGGCCCCTCCCACCCCCCCTTTCCCAGCTCTGATCCCTCCCACCCCCCATTCCCAGCTCTGATCCCTCCCACCCCCCCTTTCCCAGCTCTGGCCCCTCCCACCCCCCCTTTCCCAGCTCTGATCCCTCCCACCCCCCATTCCCAGCTCTGATCCCTCCCACCCCCCATTCCCAGCTCTGATCCCTCCCACCCCCCTTTCCCAGCTCTGGCCCCTCCCACCCCCCTTTCCCAGCTCTGGCCCCTCCCACCCACCCCTCCCAGCTCTTACCCCTCCCACCCCCCATTCCCAGCTCTGGCCTCCCCGCCAACCCGATCCCTGGCCCCTCCCTACTACCCAACCCACTCCCAATCCCGGCTCTGGCCCCTCCCACCCACACCCCCCACCCCCCCCAGGTCTGGCCCCTCCCACCTACCCCCCCGCCCAGCTCTGGCCCCTCCCCCTGCTCTCACCGCCCCTGATCTGACCCTCCTGCTGCTCCATCCTTTACAGAATCTGATTCCGGATATTAAACCTCTGGCGGGCCAGGGCCCCGGGCAGGGCCAGGAGGCTGTGGTGGATCTTCATCCGGACGATACCCGAATCTCTGAGGATGAGTGTGAAAGGAATGAGGAGGAGGATCCGCACGACAAGGGGTTAAAGATCCGCCGGACAGTAACCCAGGTAACGGCATCACCGCCCCCATCAGTGTCACCCCGGTAACCCCGTCACCGCCCCCATCACTGTCACCCCGGTAACGGCATCACTGTCACCCCAGTAACGTCACCACCCCCATCACTGTCACCCCGGTAACCCTATCACCGCCCCCATCACTGTCACCCCGGTAACCCTATCACCGCCCCCATCACTGTCACCCCGGTAACCCTATCACCGCCATCATCACTGTCACCCCGGTAACACCGTCACCGCCCCCATCACTGTCACCCCGGTAACACCATCACCGCCCCCATCACTGTCACCCCGGTAACCCTATCACCGCCCCCATCACTGTCACCCCGGTAACCCTATCACCGCCATCATCACTGTCACCCCGGTAACACCGTCACCGCCCCCATCACTGTCACCCCGGTAACACCGTCACCGCCCCCATCACTGTCACCCCGGTAACACCATCACCGCCCCCATCACTGTCACCCCGGTAACCCTATCACCGCCCCCATCACTGTCACCCCGGTAACCCTATCACCGCCCCCATCACTGTCACCCCGGTAACCCTGTCACGGCCCCCATCACTGTCACCCCGGTAACCCTGTCACCGCCCCCATCACTGTCACCCCGGTAACACCATCACCGTCCCCATCACTGTCACCCCGGTAACGTCATCACCGCCCCCATCACTGTCACCCTGGTAACACCGTCACCGCCCCTATCACTGTCACCCTGGTAACACCGTCACCGCCCCCATCACTGTCACCCCGGTAACAACATCACCAACTCCGTCCATGTCACCCTGGTTAACACCATCATCGACCGCATCAGTGGCACACTGGCAACACCGTCACCTCCCGTGTCAGTGTCACCCCGGTAACACCATCACCGCTCTCGTCAGTGTCACCCAGGTAACACCATCACCGACCCCTTCAGTGTCACCCCGGTAACATCATCATCACCCCCTTCAGTGTCATCACGGTAACATCATCACCAACCCCAACAGTGTCACTCCGGTAACACCGTCACTGACCCCATCAGTGTCACCCTGGTAACACCATTACTGCCCCAACAGTGTCAGCCCGGTAACACCATTACCGCCCCATCAGTGTCAACCCAGTACCACCATCGCAGCCCCCATCAGTGTCACACCGGTAACACCATCGCCGCCCTCATCAGTGTCACCCCAGTAACACAAAACCCGCCCCCTTCAGTGTCACACCGGTAACACCATCACCAACCACATCACTGTCACCCCGGTAACACCATCACCAACCACATCACTGTCACCCCGGTAACGCCATCACCGGCCCCATCACTGTCATCCCGGTAACGCCAGCACTGCCACCATCAGTGTCACCCCGGTAACACCATCACTGCCTGCATCAGTGTCACCCCGGTAAGACAATCACCTCCCGTGTCAGTGTCACCCCGGTAACACCGTCACCACCCCCATCAGAGTCACCCGGTATCACCATCACCGTCAGTGTCACCCCGGTAACACCATCACCTCCAATGTCAGCGTCACCCCGGTAACGTCTTCACCGCCCCATCACTGTCACCCCGGTAACACCATCCCCACCCCCATCAATGTCACCCCGGTAACACCATCACTGCCCCCATCAGTGTCACCCCGGTAACACCATCACCACCACCATCAGTGTCACCCCGGTAACACCATCACTGCCTGCGTCAGTGTCAGCCCTGTAAGACAATCACCTCCCGTGTCAGTGTCACCCCGGTAACACCATCACCACCCCATTGGTGTCATGCCGGTAACACCGTCAACACCCCCATCAGGGTCACCCCAGTATCACCATCACCGCCACCATCAGTTTCACCCTGGTAACACCATCACCGTCAGTGTCACCCCGGTAACACCATCACTGCTCCCGTCCTTGTCACCCGGTAACGTCATCACCGCCCCCATCACTGTCACCCCGGTAACACCATCACCGCCCCCATCAGTGTCACCCCGGTAACAACATCACCGACTCCGTCCTTGTCACCCCGGTAACGTCATCTCCGACCCCTTCAGTGTCACCCCAGTAACACCATCACCCCCCGTGTCAGTGTCACCCGGTAACACCATCACCCCCGTGTCAGTGTCACCCCGGTAACACCATCACCCCCCGTGTCAGTGTCACCCCGGTAACACCATCACCCCCCGTGTCAGTGTCACCCCGGTAACACCATCACCCCCCGTGTCAGTGTCACCCCGGTAACACCATCACCCCCCGTGTCAGTGTCACCCCAGTAACACCATCACCGCTCCCTTCAGTGTCACCCCGGTAACACCGTCACCGACCCCTTCAGTGTCACCGTGGTAACACCATCACCACCTGCATCAGTGGCACCCCGGTAACACCATCACCACCTGCATCAGTGGCACCCCGGCAACACCATCATCACCCCTTTAGTGTCAGCACGGTAACGTCATCACCAACCCCACAGTGTCACTCCGGTAACACCGTCACCGACCCCTTCAGTGTCACCCCGGTAACACCAATACTGCCCCATCAGTGTCAACCCGGTAACACCATCACCGCACCCATCACTGTCACCCCGGTAACGCCAGCACCACACCCTCATCAGCAGTAACGCCATGACCACCCCCATCAGTGTCACCCTGGTAACACCATCACCGACCCCGTCAGTGTCACCCCAGTAACGCCATCACTGCCCTCGTCAATGTCACCCTGGTAACACCATAACCACCCGCCTCAGCGTCACCCCGGTAACACAGTCACCGGCCCTATCAGTGCCACCCCAGTAACAGTCTCTGCCCCCCTCAGCGTTACCCGGTAACACCATCACTGACCCCATCACTGTCACCCCGGTAACATCATCACCACCCCATCAGCATTACCCCGGTAACACCATCACTGTCACCCCAGTTACGCCGTCACCATCCCATCAGTGTCACCCCGGTAACACCATCACCACCCCCTTCAGTGTCACCCTGGTAACGCCATCACTAGCCCCTTCGGTGTCACCCCAGTAACATTATCACCGACCCCCATCCATGTCACCTCGTTAACACCATCACCGCCACCATCAGTGTCACCCGGTAACACCATCACTGCCTGCGTCAGTGTCACCCTGGTAACACCATCACCGTCAGTGGCACCCCGGTAACACCATCACCCGCTCCCGTCAGTGTCACCCCAGTAACACCATCACCACCACATTGGTGTCACCCCGGTAATGCCATCACCGACCCCGTCCATGTCACCCCGGTAACACCGTCACCGACCCCTTCAGTGTCACCCCGGTAACATCATCATAACCCGCTTCAGTGTCACCCCAGTAACACCATTACCGCCCCATCAGTGTCAACCCAGTAACACCATCACCAACCCCATGACTGTCACCCTGGTAACACCATCACCACCCCCATCACTGTCACCCTGGTAACACCATCACCACCCTCATCACTGTCTCCCCGTAACACCGTCACCGCCCCCATCAGTGTCACCCCGGTAATGCCAGCACCACCCCCCATCAGCATCACCCCGGTAACATCATGACCACCCCCTTCAGTGTCACCCCGGTAACGTCATCACCGACCCCATCAGTGTCACCCCGGTAACACCATCACCGCCCCCATCAGTGTTACCCCAGTAACACCGTCACTGCCCCCATCAGTGTCACCCCGGTAACACCATCACCAACCCCATCAGTGTCACCCAAGTAACACCATCAGTGTCACCCTGGTAACACCATCACCTCCCGTGTCAGTGTCACCTTGGTAACACCGTCTTCGGCCCCTTTAGTGTCACCCTGGCAACATCATCATCACCCCTTCAGTGTCAGCACGGTAACGTCATCACCGACCTCAACAGTGTCACTCCAGTAACACCGTCACTGACCCCTTCAGTGTCACCCCGGTAACACCATTACCGCCCCATCAGTGTCAACCTGGTAACACCATCGCGGCCCCCATCAGTGTCACCCCGGTAACACCATCGCCGACCCCATCAGTGTCACACCGGTAACACCATCAGCAACCCTATCACTGTCACCCTGGTGACACCGTCACCGGCCCCATCACTGTCCCCATCACCGTCACCCCAGTAGCGCCATCACTGTCACCCCGGTAACACCGTCACCGCCACCATCAGTGTCACCCTGGTAACCCCAGCACCGTCCGCGTCAGTGTCACCCAGGTAACACCATCACCACCCTATTGGTGTCATGCCGATAACACCGTCACCACCCCCATCAGAGTCACCCGGTATCACCATCACCGCCACCATCGGTGTCACCCTGGTAACACCATCACCGTCCGCATCAGTGGCACCCCGGTAACACCATTACTGCCCCATCAGTGTCATCCCAGTATCACCATCACCACCCCCATCACTGTCACCCCAGGAACGCCAGCACTGGCCCCATCAGCATCAGCCCGGTAACACCATCACCGCCCCCATCACTGCACCCGGTAACACCATCATGGCCCCCATCTGTGTCACCCCGGTAAAGGCCACCACTGACCCCATCAGTGTCACCCCGGTAACACCATCACCGACCACAAGTGTCACCCCGGTAACGCCATCACCGACCCCGTCCATGTCACCCCGGTAACGCCATCACCGACCCCGTCCATGTCACCCGGTAACGCCATCACCAGCCCATCAGTGTCACCCGGTAACACCATCACCGACCACAAGTGTCACCCCGGTAACGCCATCACCGACCCCGTCCATGTCACCCCGGTAACGCCATCACCGACCCCGTCCATGTCACCCCGGTAACGCCATCACCAGCCCATCAGTGTCACCCGGTAACACCATCACCGACCACAAGTGTCACCCCGGTAACGCCATCACCGACCCCGTCCATGTCACCCCGGTAACGCCATCACCGACCCCGTCCATGTCACCCCGGTAACGCCATCACCAGCTCATCAGTGTCACCCTGGTAACACCATCACCACCCGTGTCAGTGGCACCCCGGTAACACCATCACCACCCCCTTCAGTGTCACCCCGGTTACGCCATCACGAGCCCCTTCGGTGTCACCCCAGTAACATTATCACCGACCCCTTCCATGTCACCTCGATAACACCATCACCAGGCCCATCAGTGTCACCGCAGTAAAGTTATCACCGACCCCATCAGTGTCACCCCAGTAACACCATCACCGCCCCCATCACTGTCACCCCGGTAACGCCATCACAGTCTCGCCTCCCCTCCCCCCTCGCCCCCCCTCGCCCTTGCCATCCCCCTCGCCCTTGCCATCCCCCTCGCCCTTGCCATCCCCCTCGCCTTGCCATCCCCTCGCCCTTGCCATCCCCTCGCCCTTGCCAGCCCCCTCGCCTCGCCATCCCCTCGCCCTCGCCATCCCCTCGCCCTCGCCATCCCCCTCGCCCTCCTCTCCCCCTCCTCGCCCTCTCCTCTCCCCCTCCCTCTCCCTCTCCCCCTCGCCCTCCCTCTCCCCCTCGCCCTCCCTCCGCCCCTCGGCCCTCCCTCT
>NW_027599692.1:0-23008 GCF_964194155.1 Cetorhinus maximus
GTCGAGGGTGGGAAGGGGGGAGTCGAGGGTGGGAAGGGGTGATTCAAGGGTGGGAAGGGGGGTGTCAAGGGTGGGAAGGGGGGATTCAAGGGTGGGATGGTGGGAGTAGAGGGTGGGAAGGGGGGAGTCGAGGGGGGAAGGGGGGTGTCAAGTGTGGGAAGGGTGGTTGCAAGGTTGGGAAGGGGGTAGTCGAGGGTGGGAAGGGGGGAGTCGAGGGTGGGATGGTGGGAGTTGAGGGTGGGATGAGGGGAGTCGAGGGTGGGAAGGGGTGAGTCGAGGGTGGGACGGGGGGGAGTCGAGTGTGGGAAGGGGGTGTCCAGGGTGGGAAGGGGAGGAGTCGAGGTGGGAAAGGGTGGAGTCGAGGATGGGAAGGGGTGGAGTCGAGGGTGGGAAGGGGGGAGTCGAGGGTGGGAAGGGGTGGAGTCGAGGGTGGGAAGGGGGGAGTCGAAGGTGGGAAGGAGGGAGTCGAGGGTGGGAAGGGGGAGTCGAGGGTGGGAAGGGGGAGTCGAGGGTGGGAAGGGGAGAGTCAAGGGTGGGAAGGGGGGAGTCGAGGGTGGGAAGGGGGCTGTCCAGGGTGGGAAGGGGGGAGTCCAGGGTGGGCAGAGGGGAGTCCAGGGTGGGAAGGGGGGAGTCAAGGGTGGGAAGAGGGAGTCAAGGGTGGGAAGAAGGGATTCAAGCGTGGGAAGGGGGGAGTCAAGGGTGGGAAGGGGGCAGTCAAGGCTGGGAAGGGGTGAGTCCAGGTATCGAAGGGGGGAGTCAAGTGTGGGAGGGGGGCAGACAAGGGTGGGAAGGGGGGAGACCAGGGTGGGAATGGGGGAGGCAAGGGTGGGAAGAGGGGAGTCAAGGGTGGGAATGGGGGAGTCAAGGGTGGGAAGGGGGGAGTCATGTGTGGGAAGGGGTGATTCAAGGGTGTGAATGGGGGAGTCAAGGGTGGGAAGGGGGGAGTAAAGGGTGGGAAGGGGTGTGTTAAGGTTTGAAAGGGGGGATTCAAGGGTGGGAAGGGGGGAGTCAAGGGTGGGAAGGGGGGAGTCAATGGTAGGAAGGGGGGGAGTCAAGGGTGGGAATGGAGGAGTCAAGGCTTGGAAGGGGGAGTCAAGGGTGGGAATGGGGGAGTCGAGGGTGGGAAGTGATGAGTCGAGGTTGGGAATGGGGGAGTCGAGGGTGGGAAGAGGGAGTCAAGGGTGGGAAGGGGGGTGTTAAGGTTTGGAAGGGGGGATTCAAGGGTGGGAAGGGGGGAGTCAAGGGTGGGAAGGGGGGAGTCAATGGTAGGAAGGGGGGGAGTCAAGTGTGGGAATGGAGGAGTCAAGGGTGGGAAGGGGGGAGTCAAGGGTGGGAATGGAGGAGTCAAGGGTGGGAAGGGGGGAGTGGAGGTTGGGAAGGGGGGAATCGAGGGTGGGAAGGGAGAGAGTCGAGGATGGGCAGGGGGGAGTCGAGGGTGGGCAGGGTGGAGTCGAGTGTGGGAAGGGGGGAGTTGAGGGTGGGAAGGGGGGAGTCGAGGGTGGGAAGGGGGGAGTCGAGGGTGGGAAGGGGGGTGTCGAGTGTGGGAAGGGTGCAGTCAAGGGTGGGAAGGGGGGAGTCAAGGGTGGGAAGAAGGAGTCAAGGGTGGGAAGGGGGAGTTAAGGTTTGGAAGGGGGGATTCAAGGGTGGGAAGGGGGGAGTCAATGGTGGGAAGGGCGGAGTCAAGGGTGGGAAGGGGGGAGTAAAGGGTGGGAAGGGGGGAGTCCAGGTATCGAAGGGGGGAGTCAAGTGTGGGAGGGGGGCAGACAAGGGTGGGAAGGGGGGAGACCAGGGTTGGAATGGGGGAGGCAAGGGTGGGAAGAGGGGAGTCAGGGGTGGGAATGGGGGAGTCAAGGGTGGGAAGGGGGAGTCATGTGTGGGAAGGGTTGATTCAAGGGTGTGAATGGGGGAGTCAAGGGTGGGAAGGGGGGTCTCAAGGGTGGGAAGAAGGGATTCAAGGGTGGGAAGGGGGGAGTCAAGGGTGGGAAGGGGGCAGTCAAGTGTGGGAAGGGGGGGAGTCAAGGGTGGGAATGGAGCATTCAAGGTTGGGAAGGGGGGAGTCAAGGGTGGGAATGGAGGAGTCAAGGGTGGGAAGGTGGGAGTGGAGGTTGGGAAGGGGGGAGTCGAGGGTGGGAAGGGAGAGAGTCGAGGATGGGCAGGGGGGAGTCGAGGGTGGGCAGGGTGGAGTCGAGTGTGGGAAGGGGGGAGTCGAGGGAGGGAAGGGGGGAATCGAGGGTGGGAAGGGGGGAGTCGAGTGTGGGAAGGGGGCTGTCAAGGGTGGGATTGGGGGAGTCAATGGTGGGAAGGGCGGAGTCAAGGCTGGGAAGGGCAGAGTCAAGGGTGGGAAGGGTGTAGTAAAGGGTGGGAAGGGGGGAGTCAAGGGTGGGTAGGGTGGAGTCAAGGGTGGGAATGGGGGAGTCAATGGTGGGAAGGGCGTAGTCAAGGCTGGGTAGGGCTGAGTCAAGGGTGGGAAGGGGGGAGTAAAGTGTGCGAAGGAGGGATCCAGGGATCGAAGGGGGGAGTCATGGGTGGGAGGGGGGCAGACAAGGGTGGGAAGGGGGGAGACCAGGGTTGGAATGGGGGAGGCAAGGGTGGGAAGAGGGGAGTCAAGGGTGGGAATGGGGGAGTCAAGGGTGGGAAGGGGGGAGTCATGTGTGGGAAGGGTTGATTCAAGGGTGTGAATGGGGGAGTCAAGGGTGGGAAGGGGGGTCTCAAGGGTGGGAAGAAGGGATTCAAGGGTGGGAAGGGGGGAGTCAAGGGTGGGAAGGGGGCAGTCAAGTGTGGGAATGGGGGAGTCAAGGGTGGGAAGAGGGAGTCAAGGGTGGGAAGGAGGGTGTTAAGGTTTGGAAGAGGGGATTCAAGGGTGGGAAGGGGGGAGTCAATGGTAGGAAGGGGGGGAGTCAAGGGTGGGAATGGAGCATTCAAGGTTGGGAAGGGGGGAGTCAAGGGTGGGAATGGAGGAGTCAAGGGTGGGAAGGTGGGAGTGGAGGTTGGGAAGGGGGGAGTCGAGGGTGGGAAGGGAGAGAGTCGAGGATGGGCAGGGGGGAGTCGAGGGTGGGCAGGGTGGAGTCGAGTGTGGGAAGGGGGGAGTCGAGGGAGGGAAGGGGGGAATCGAGGGTGGGAAGGGGGGAGTCGAGTGTGGGAAGGGGGCTGTCAAGGGTGGGATTGGGGGAGTCAATGGTGGGAAGGGCGGAGTCAAGGCTGGGAAGGGCAGAGTCAAGGGTGGGAAGGGTGTAGTAAAGGGTGGGAAGGGGGGAGTCAAGGGTGGGTAGGGTGGAGTCAAGGGTGGGAATGGGGGAGTCAATGGTGGGAAGGGCGTAGTCAAGGCTGGGTAGGGCTGAGTCAAGGGTGGGAAGGGGGGAGTAAAGTGTGCGAAGGAGGGATCCAGGGATCGAAGGGGGGAGTCATGGGTGGGAGGGGGGCAGACAAGGGTGGGAAGGGGGCAGACAAGGGTGGGAATGGGGGTGGCAAGGGTGGGAAGGGGGGAGTCGAGGTTGGGAAGGGTGGGAGTCGTGGGTGGGAAGGGGGGTGTCGACGGTGGGAAAGGGGGGAGTCGAGGGTGGGACGGGGAAGTCCAGGGTGGGAAGGGGGGAGTCAATGGTAGGAAGGGGGGGAGTCAAGGGTGGGAATGGAGGAGTCAAGGGTGGGAAGAGGGGAGTCAAGGGTGGGAATGGAGGAGTCAAGGGTGGGAAGGGGGGAGTCGAGGTTGGGAAGGGGGGAGTTGAGGGTGGGAAGGGAGAGAGTCGAGGATGGGCAGGGGGGAGTCGAGGGTGGGCAGGGTGGAGTCGAGGGTGAGATGGGGGACTCGAGGGAGGGAAGGGGGTGTCGAGGGTGGGAAGGGGGGAGTCGAGGGTGGGAAGGGGGGTGTCGAGGGTGGGAAAGGGGGAGTCAAGGCTGGGAAGGTTGGAGTCAAGGGTGGGAATGGGGGAGTCAAGGGTGGGAAGGGGGCAGTCAAGGGTGAGAAGGGGGGAGTCAAGGCTGGGAAGGTCAGAGTCAAGGGTGGGAAGGGGGGAGTAGAGGTTGGGAAGGGTGGGAGTCGTGGGTGGGAAGGGGGGAGTCGAGGGTGGGAAGGGGGGAGTCGAGGGTGGGAAGGGGGAGTCCAGGGTGGGAAGGGGGGAGTCAATGGTGGGAATGGAGGAGTCAAGGGTGGGAAGGGGGGAGTCAAGGGTGGGAATGGAAGAGTCAAGGGTGGGAAGGGGGGAGTCGAGGTTGGGAAGGGGGGAGTCGAGGGTGGGAAGGGAGAGAGTCGAGGATGGGCAGGGGGGAGTCGAGGGTGGGCAGGGTGGAGTCGAGGGTGGGAAGGGGGAGCCAAGAGTGGGAAGGGGGGAAGTCGAGGGTGGGATGGGCGGAGTCGAGGTTGGGAAGGGGGGAGCCGAGGGTGGGAAGGGGGGAGTCCAGGGTGGGAAGGGGGATGTCGAGGGTGGGAAGGGAGAGAGTCGAGGATGGGCAGGGGGGAGTCGAGGGTGGGCAGGGTGGAGTCGAGGGTGAGAAGGGGGAGTCGAGGGAGTGAAGGGGGGAGTCGAGGGTGGGAAGGGGGGAGTCGAGGGTGGGAAGGGGGTGTCGAGGGTGGGAAGGGGGGAGTCAAGGCTGGGAAGGGCAGAGTCAAGGGTTGGAAGGGGGTAGTAAAGGGTGGGATGGGGGTAGTCAAGGGTGGGAAGGGTGGAGTCAAGGGTGGGAATGGGGGAGTCAATGGTGGGAAGGGCGTAGTCAAGGCTGGGAAGGGCGGAGTCAAGGGTGGGAAGGGTGGAGTCAAGGGTGGGAATGGGGGAGTCAATGGTGGGAAGGGCGGAGTCAAGGCTGAGAAGGGCGGAGTGAGCGGTGGGAAGGAGGGAGTAAAGGGTTGGAATGGGAGAGTACAGGGATCGAAGGGGGGAGTCAATGGGGGAGGCGGGCAGACAAGGGTGGGAAAGGGGGAGAAAAGGGTGGGAATGGGGGAGGCAAGGATGGAAAGAGGGGAGTCAAGGGTGGGAATGGGGGAGTCAACGGTGGGAAGGGGGGTGTCAAGTATGGGAAGGGGTGATTCAAAGGTGTGAATGGGGGAGTCAAGGGTGGGAAGGGGTGTCTCAAGGGTGGGATGAAGGGATTCAAGTGTGGGAAGGGGGGAGTCAAGGGTGGGAAGGGGGCAGTCAAGGGTGAGAAGGGGATAGTCAAGGGTGGGAAGGGGGGAGTAAAGGGTGGGAAGGGGGGAGTCAATGGAAGGAAGGTGGAGGTGTCAAGGGTGGGAATGGAGTAGTCAAGGGTGGGAAGGGGGGAGTCAATGGTTGGAAGGGCGGAGTCAAGGCTGGGAAGGTCAGAGTCAAGGGTGGGAAGGGGGGAGTCGAGGTTGGGAAGGGTGGGAGTCGTGGGTGGGAAGGGGGGAGTCGAGGGTGGGAAGGGGGGAGTCGAGGGTGGGAAGGGGGAGTGCAGGGAGGGAAGGGGGGAGTCAATGGTAGTAAGGGGGGGAGTCAAGGGTGGGAATGGAGGAGTCAAGGGTGGGAAGGGGGGAGTCATGGGTGTTAATGGAGGAGTCAAGGGTGGGAAGGGGGGCGTCGAGGTTGGGAAGGGGGAGTCGAGGGTGGGAAGGGAGAGAGTCGAGGATGGGCAGGGGGGAGTCGAGGGTGGGCAGGGTGGAGTCGAGGGTGAGAAGGGGGAGTCGAGGGAGGGAAGGGGGGAGTCGAGGGTGGGAAGGGGGGAGTCGAGGGTGGGAAGGGGGGTGTCGAGGGTGGGAAGGGGGAGCCGAGAGTGGGAAGGGGGGAGTCGAGGGTGGGACGGGGGAGTCGAGGGAGGGACGGGTGGAGTCGAGGGTGGGAAGGGGGAGCCGAGGGTGGGAAGGGGGGAGTCGAGTGTGGGATGGGCGGAGTCGTGGGTGGGAAGGGGGGAGTCGAGGGTGGGAAGGGGGGAGTCCAGGGTGGGAAGGGGGAAGTCGAGCGTGGGAAGGGGGGAGTCGAGGGTGGGAAGGGGGGAGTCGAGGGTGGGAAGGGGGAGCCGAGGGTCGGAAAGGGGGAGTAAATGGTGGGAAGGGGGGAGTCAAGGGTGGGAAGGGGGGAGTCAAGGGTGGAGTCAAGGGTGGGAATGGGGGAGTCAAGGGTGGGAAGGGGTGATTCATGGGTGGGAAGGCGGGGGGGTGAAGGTTGGGCGGGGGGTACTCAAGGGTGGGAAGTGGTTGTCAAGGTTGGGAAGGGGATAGTCAAGCATGGGAAGGGGTAAGTCAAGGGTGGAAAGGGGTTAGTCAAGGGTGGGAAGGGGGGAATAAAGGGTGGGAAGGGGGAGTCAAGTGTGGGAAGGGGGGGGTCAAGGTTGGGAAGGTTCGGAGTCGAGGGTGGGACGGAGGGGAGTCAAGGGTGCAAAGGGGGGAGTCGAGGGTGGGAAGGGGGGGAGTTGAGTGTGGGAAGGGGGGAGTCGAGGGTGGGAAGGGGCAGTCGAGGGGGGAAAGGTGGAGTCGAGGGTGGGAAGGGGTGGAGTCGAGGTTTGGAGGGGGAGTCGAGTGTGGGAAGGGGGGGTCGAGGGTGGGAAGGGCGGGGTCGAGGGTGGGAAGGAGCAGTCGATGCTGGGAAGGGGGGAGTCGAGGGTGGGAAGGGGGGAGTCGAGGGTGGGAAGTGGGGAGTCGAGGGTGGGATGGGGGAGTCGAGGGTGGGACGGGGGAGTCGAGGGTGGGAAGGGGTGAGTCGAGGGTGGGTAGGGGGGAGTCGAGGGTGGGAAGGGTGGGTGTCGAACGTGGTAAGGAATGGAGTTGAGGTGGGAAGGGGTGGAGATAAGGGTGGGAAGGGGTGGAGTCGAGGGTGGGAAGGGGGGAGTCGAGGGTGGGAAGGGGGAGCCGAGAGTGGGAAGGGGGGAGTCGAGGGTGGGATGGGCGGATTTGAGGGTGGGAAGGGGGAGTCCAGGGTGGGAAGGGGGGAGTCCAGGGTGGGAAGGGGGAAGTCGAGCGTGGGAAGGGGGGAGTCGAGGGTGGGAAGGGTGGAGTCGAGGGATGGAAGGGGGAGCCGAGGGTGGGAACGGGGGTGTCGAGTGTGGGATGGGCGGAGTCGAGTGTGGGAAGGGGGGAGTCGAGGGTGGGAAGGGGTGGAGTCGAGGGTGGGAAGGGGGGAGTCGAAGGTGGGAAGGAGGGAGTCGAGGGTGGGAAGGGGGAGTCGAGGGTGGGAAGGGGGAGTCGAGGGTGGGAAGGGGAGAGTCAAGGGTGGGAAGGGGGGAGTCGAGGGTGGGAAGGGGGCTGTCCAGGGTGGGAAGGGGGGAGTCCAGGGTGGGCAGAGGGGAGTCCAGGGTGGGCAGAGGGGAGTCCAGGGTGGGAAGGGGGGAGTCAAGGGTGGGAAGAGGGAGTCAAGGGTGGGAAGAAGGGATTCAAGCGTGGGAAGGGGGGAGTCAAGGGTGGGAAGGGGGCAGTCAAGGCTGGGAAGGGGTGAGTCCAGGTATCGAAGGGGGGAGTCAAGTGTGGGAGGGGGGCAGACAAGGGTGGGAAGGGGGGAGACCAGGGTGGGAATGGGGGAGGCAAGGGTGGGAAGAGGGGAGTCAAGGGTGGGAATGGGGGAGTCAAGGGTGGGAAGGGGGGAGTCATGTGTGGGAAGGGGTGATTCAAGGGTGTGAATGGGGGAGTCAAGGGTGGGAAGGGGGGAGTAAAGGGTGGGAAGGGGGGTGTTAAGGTTTGAAAGGGGGGATTCAAGGGTGGGAAGGGGGGAGTCAAGGGTGGGAAGGGGGGAGTCAATGGTAGGAAGGGGGGGAGTCAAGGGTGGGAATGGAGGAGTCAAGGCTTGGAAGGGGGAGTCAAGGGTGGGAATGGGGGAGTCGAGGGTGGGAAGTGATGAGTCGAGGTTGGGAATGGGGGAGTCGAGGGTGGGAAGAGGGAGTCAAGGGTGGGAAGGGGGGTGTTAAGGTTTGGAAGGGGGGATTCAAGGGTGGGAAGGGGGGAGTCAAGGGTGGGAAGGGGGGAGTCAATGGTAGGAAGGGGGGGAGTCAAGTGTGGGAATGGAGGAGTCAAGGGTGGGAAGGGGGGAGTCAAGGGTGGGAATGGAGGAGTCAAGGGTGGGAAGGGGGGAGTGGAGGTTGGGAAGGGGGGAATCGAGGGTGGGAAGGGAGAGAGTCGAGGATGGGCAGGGGGGAGTCGAGGGTGGGCAGGGTGGAGTCGAGTGTGGGAAGGGGGGAGTTGAGGGTGGGAAGGGGGGAGTCGAGGGTGGGAAGGGGGGAGTCGAGGGTGGGAAGGGGGGTGTCGAGTGTGGGAAGGGTGCAGTCAAGGGTGGGAAGGGGGGAGTCAAGGGTGGGAAGAAGGAGTCAAGGGTGGGAAGGGGGAGTTAAGGTTTGGAAGGGGGGATTCAAGGGTGGGAAGGGGGGAGTCAATGGTGGGAAGGGCGGAGTCAAGGGTGGGAAGGGGGGAGTAAAGGGTGGGAAGGGGGGAGTCCAGGTATCGAAGGGGGGAGTCAAGTGTGGGAGGGGGGCAGACAAGGGTGGGAAGGGGGGAGACCAGGGTTGGAATGGGGGAGGCAAGGGTGGGAAGAGGGGAGTCAGGGGTGGGAATGGGGGAGTCAAGGGTGGGAAGGGGGGAGTCATGTGTGGGAAGGGTTGATTCAAGGGTGTGAATGGGGGAGTCAAGGGTGGGAAGGGGGGTCTCAAGGGTGGGAAGAAGGGATTCAAGGGTGGGAAGGGGGGAGTCAAGGGTGGGAAGGGGGCAGTCAAGTGTGGGAAGGGGGGGAGTCAAGGGTGGGAATGGAGCATTCAAGGTTGGGAAGGGGGGAGTCAAGGGTGGGAATGGAGGAGTCAAGGGTGGGAAGGTGGGAGTGGAGGTTGGGAAGGGGGGAGTCGAGGGTGGGAAGGGAGAGAGTCGAGGATGGGCAGGGGGGAGTCGAGGGTGGGCAGGGTGGAGTCGAGTGTGGGAAGGGGGGAGTCGAGGGAGGGAAGGGGGGAATCGAGGGTGGGAAGGGGGGAGTCGAGTGTGGGAAGGGGGCTGTCAAGGGTGGGATTGGGGGAGTCAATGGTGGGAAGGGCGGAGTCAAGGCTGGGAAGGGCAGAGTCAAGGGTGGGAAGGGTGTAGTAAAGGGTGGGAAGGGGGGAGTCAAGGGTGGGTAGGGTGGAGTCAAGGGTGGGAATGGGGGAGTCAATGGTGGGAAGGGCGTAGTCAAGGCTGGGTAGGGCTGAGTCAAGGGTGGGAAGGGGGGAGTAAAGTGTGCGAAGGAGGGATCCAGGGATCGAAGGGGGGAGTCATGGGTGGGAGGGGGGCAGACAAGGGTGGGAAGGGGGGAGACCAGGGTTGGAATGGGGGAGGCAAGGGTGGGAAGAGGGGAGTCAAGGGTGGGAATGGGGGAGTCAAGGGTGGGAAGGGGGGAGTCATGTGTGGGAAGGGTTGATTCAAGGGTGTGAATGGGGGAGTCAAGGGTGGGAAGGGGGGTCTCAAGGGTGGGAAGAAGGGATTCAAGGGTGGGAAGGGGGGAGTCAAGGGTGGGAAGGGGGCAGTCAAGTGTGGGAATGGGGGAGTCAAGGGTGGGAAGAGGGAGTCAAGGGTGGGAAGGAGGGTGTTAAGGTTTGGAAGAGGGGATTCAAGGGTGGGAAGGGGGGAGTCAATGGTAGGAAGGGGGGGAGTCAAGGGTGGGAATGGAGCATTCAAGGTTGGGAAGGGGGGAGTCAAGGGTGGGAATGGAGGAGTCAAGGGTGGGAAGGTGGGAGTGGAGGTTGGGAAGGGGGGAGTCGAGGGTGGGAAGGGAGAGAGTCGAGGATGGGCAGGGGGGAGTCGAGGGTGGGCAGGGTGGAGTCGAGTGTGGGAAGGGGGGAGTCGAGGGAGGGAAGGGGGGAGTTGAGGGTGGGAAGGGAGAGAGTCGAGGATGGGCAGGGGGGAGTCGAGGGTGGGCAGGGTGGAGTCGAGGGTGAGATGGGGGACTCGAGGGAGGGAAGGGGGTGTCGAGGGTGGGAAGGGGGGAGTCGAGGGTGGGAAGGGGGGTGTCGAGGGTGGGAAAGGGGGAGTCAAGGCTGGGAAGGTTGGAGTCAAGGGTGGGAATGGGGGAGTCAAGGGTGGGAAGGGGGCAGTCAAGGGTGAGAAGGGGGGAGTCAAGGCTGGGAAGGTCAGAGTCAAGGGTGGGAAGGGGGGAGTAGAGGTTGGGAAGGGTGGGAGTCGTGGGTGGGAAGGGGGGAGTCGAGGGTGGGAAGGGGGGAGTCGAGGGTGGGAAGGGGGAGTCCAGGGTGGGAAGGGGGGAGTCAATGGTGGGAATGGAGGAGTCAAGGGTGGGAAGGGGGGAGTCAAGGGTGGGAATGGAAGAGTCAAGGGTGGGAAGGGGGGAGTCGAGGTTGGGAAGGGGGGAGTCGAGGGTGGGAAGGGAGAGAGTCGAGGATGGGCAGGGGGGAGTCGAGGGTGGGCAGGGTGGAGTCGAGGGTGGGAAGGGGGAGCCAAGAGTGGGAAGGGGGGAAGTCGAGGGTGGGATGGGCGGAGTCGAGGTTGGGAAGGGGGGAGCCGAGGGTGGGAAGGGGGGAGTCCAGGGTGGGAAGGGGGATGTCGAGGGTGGGATGGGAGAGAGTCGAGGATGGGCAGGGGGGAGTCGAGGGTGGGCAGGGTGGAGTCGAGGGTGAGAAGGGGGAGTCGAGGGAGTGAAGGGGGGAGTCGAGGGTGGGAAGGGGGGAGTCGAGGGTGGGAAGGGGGTGTCGAGGGTGGGAAGGGGGGAGTCAAGGCTGGGAAGGGCAGAGTCAAGGGTTGGAAGGGGGTAGTAAAGGGTGGGATGGGGGGAGTCAAGGGTGGGAAGGGTGGAGTCAAGGGTGGGAATGGGGGAGTCAATGGTGGGAAGGGCGTAGTCAAGGCTGGGAAGGGCGGAGTCAAGGGTGGGAAGGGTGGAGTCAAGGGTGGGAATGGGGGAGTCAATGGTGGGAAGGGCGGAGTCAAGGCTGAGAAGGGCGGAGTGAGCGGTGGGAAGGAGGGAGTAAAGGGTTGGAATGGGAGAGTACAGGGATCGAAGGGGGGAGTCAATGGGGGAGGCGGGCAGACAAGGGTGGGAAAGGGGGAGAAAAGGGTGGGAATGGGGGAGGCAAGGATGGAAAGAGGGGAGTCAAGGGTGGGAATGGGGGAGTCAACGGTGGGAAGGGGGGTGTCAAGTATGGGAAGGGGTGATTCAAAGGTGTGAATGGGGGAGTCAAGGGTGGGAAGGGGTGTCTCAAGGGTGGGATGAAGGGATTCAAGTGTGGGAAGGGGGGAGTCAAGGGTGGGAAGGGGGCAGTCAAGGGTGAGAAGGGGATAGTCAAGGGTGGGAAGGGGGGAGTAAAGGGTGGGAAGGGGGGAGTCAATGGAAGGAAGGTGGAGGTGTCAAGGGTGGGAATGGAGTAGTCAAGGGTGGGAAGGGGGGAGTCAATGGTTGGAAGGGCGGAGTCAAGGCTGGGAAGGTCAGAGTCAAGGGTGGGAAGGGGGGAGTCGAGGTTGGGAAGGGTGGGAGTCGTGGGTGGGAAGGGGGGAGTCGAGGGTGGGAAGGGGGGAGTCGAGGGTGGGAAGGGGGAGTGCAGGGAGGGAAGGGGGGAGTCAATGGTAGTAAGGGGGGGAGTCAAGGGTGGGAATGGAGGAGTCAAGGGTGGGAAGGGGGGAGTCATGGGTGTTAATGGAGGAGTCAAGGGTGGGAAGGGGGGCGTCGAGGTTGGGAAGGGGGAGTCGAGGGTGGGAAGGGAGAGAGTCGAGGATGGGCAGGGGGGAGTCGAGGGTGGGCAGGGTGGAGTCGAGGGTGAGAAGGGGGAGTCGAGGGAGGGAAGGGGGGAGTCGAGGGTGGGAAGGGGGGAGTCGAGGGTGGGAAGGGGGGTGTCGAGGGTGGGAAGGGGGAGCCGAGAGTGGGAAGGGGGGAGTCGAGGGTGGGACGGGGGAGTCGAGGGAGGGACGGGTGGAGTCGAGGGTGGGAAGGGGGAGCCGAGGGTGGGAAGGGGGGAGTCGAGTGTGGGATGGGCGGAGTCGTGGGTGGGAAGGGGGGAGTCGAGGGTGGGAAGGGGGGAGTCCAGGGTGGGAAGGGGGAAGTCGAGCGTGGGAAGGGGGGAGTCGAGGGTGGGAAGGGGGGAGTCGAGGGTGGGAAGGGGGAGCCGAGGGTCGGAAAGGGGGAGTAAATGGTGGGAAGGGGGGAGTCAAGGGTGGGAAGGGGGGAGTCAAGGGTGGAGTCAAGGGTGGGAATGGGGGAGTCAAGGGTGGGAAGGGGTGATTCATGGGTGGGAAGGCGGGGGGGTGAAGGTTGGGCGGGGGGTACTCAAGGGTGGGAAGTGGTTGTCAAGGTTGGGAAGGGGATAGTCAAGCATGGGAAGGGGTAAGTCAAGGGTGGAAAGGGGTTAGTCAAGGGTGGGAAGGGGGGAATAAAGGGTGGGAAGGGGGAGTCAAGTGTGGGAAGGGGGGGGTCAAGGTTGGGAAGGTTCGGAGTCGAGGGTGGGACGGAGGGGAGTCAAGGGTGCAAAGGGGGGAGTCGAGGGTGGGAAGGGGGGGAGTTGAGTGTGGGAAGGGGGGAGTCGAGGGTGGGAAGGGGCAGTCGAGGGGGGAAAGGTGGAGTCGAGGGTGGGAAGGGGTGGAGTCGAGGTTTGGAGGGGGAGTCGAGTGTGGGAAGGGGGGGTCGAGGGTGGGAAGGGCGGGGTCGAGGGTGGGAAGGAGCAGTCGATGCTGGGAAGGGGGGAGTCGAGGGTGGGAAGGGGGGAGTCGAGGGTGGGAAGTGGGGAGTCGAGGGTGGGATGGGGGAGTCGAGGGTGGGACGGGGGAGTCGAGGGTGGGAAGGGGTGAGTCGAGGGTGGGTAGGGGGGAGTCGAGGGTGGGAAGGGTGGGTGTCGAACGTGGTAAGGAATGGAGTTGAGGTGGGAAGGGGTGGAGATAAGGGTGGGAAGGGGTGGAGTCGAGGGTGGGAAGGGGGGAGTCGAGGGTGGGAAGGGGGAGCCGAGAGTGGGAAGGGGGGAGTCGAGGGTGGGATGGGCGGATTTGAGGGTGGGAAGGGGGGAGTCCAGGGTGGGAAGGGGGGAGTCCAGGGTGGGAAGGGGGAAGTCGAGCGTGGGAAGGGGGGAGTCGAGGGTGGGAAGGGTGGAGTCGAGGGATGGAAGGGGGAGCCGAGGGTGGGAACGGGGGTGTCGAGTGTGGGATGGGCGGAGTCGAGTGTGGGAAGGGGGGAGTCGAGGGTGGGAAGAGGGGTTTCCAGGGTGGGAAGGGGGAACTCGAGCGTGAGATGGGGGGAGTTGAGGTTGGTAAGGGGTAAGTAGAGGATGAGAAGGGGGGAGTCAAAGGTGGGAAGGGGGGAGTCTAGGGTGGGAAGGGGGAGTCAAGGGTGGAAAGGGGGTAGTAAAGGGTGGGAAGGGCAGACTCAAGGTTGGGAAGGGGGGAGTCAAGGGTGGGAAGGGGGGAGTCGAGGGTGGGAAAGGGGGAGTCCAGGTTGGGAAGGGGGGAGTCAAGGGTGGGAAGGGGGGAGTCAAGGTTGGGAAGGGGGGTCTCCAGGGTGGGAAGGGGGGAGTCAAGGTAGGGAAGGGGGGAGTCAAGGGTGAGTCAAGGGTGGGAAGGGGGGAGTCAATGGTAGGAAGAGGGGGAGTCAAGGGTGGGAATGGAGGAGTCAAGGGTGGGAAGGGGGAGTCAAGGGTGGGAATGGAGGAGTCGAGGGTGGGAAGGGATGAGTGGAGGTTGGGAAGGGGGGAGTCGAGGGTGGGAAGGGCGGAGTCAAGGCTGGGAAGGGCGGAGTCAAGGGTGGGAAGGGGGGAGTAAAGGGTGGGAAGGGGATGGTCCAGGTATCGAAGGGGGGAGTCAAGTGTGGGAGGGGGGCAGACAAGGCTGGGAAGGGGGGAGACCAGGGTGGGAATGGGGGAGGCAAGGGTGGGAAGAGGGGAGTCAAGGGTGGGAATGGGGGAGTCAAGGGTGGGAAGGGGGGAGTCATGTGTGGGAAGGGGTGATTCAAGGGTGTGAATGGGGGAGTAAAGGGTGGGAAGGGGGGAGTAAAGGGTGGGAAGAAGGGATTCAAGGGTCGGAAGGGGGGAGTCAAGGGTGGGAAGGGGGCAGTCAAGGGTGGGAAGGTGGGAGTCAAGGGTGGGAATGGGGGAGTCAAGGGTGGGAAGGGGGGAGTCATGTGTGGGAAGGGGTGATTCAAGGGTGTGAATGGGGGAGTCAAGGGTGGGAAGGGGGGAGTAAAGGGTGGGACGAAGGGATTCAAGGGTGGGAAGGGTGGAGTCAAGGGTGGGAAGGGGGCTGTCAAGGGTGGGAAGGGGGGAGTCAAGGGCGGGAAGAGGGAGTCAAGGGTGGGAAGGGGGTGTTAAGGTTTGGAAGGGGGGATTCAAGGGTGGGAAGGGGGGAGTCAAGGGTGGGAAGGGGGGAGTCAATGGTAGGAAAGGGGGGAGTCAAGGGTGGGAATGGAGGAGTCAAGGGTGGGAAGGGGGGAGTGGAGGTTGGGAAGGGGGGAATCGAAGGTGGGAAAGGAGAGAGTCGAGGATGGGCAGGGGGGAGTTGAGGGTGGGCAGGGTGGAGTCGAGTGTGGGAAGGGGGGAGTCGAGGGTGGGAAGGGAGGAGTCGAGGGTGGGAAGGGGGGAGTCGAGGGTGGGAAGGGGGGTGTCGAGTGTGGGAAGGGTGCAGTCAAGGCTGGGAAGGGGGGAGTCAAGGGTGGGAAGAAGGAGTCAAGGGTGGGAAAGGGGGAGTTAAGGTTTGGAAGGGGGGAGTCAAGGGTGGGAAGAGGGAGTCAAGGGTGGGAAGGGGGGAGTCAAGGGTGGGAAGGGGGCAGTCAAGGGTGGGAAGGGGATGGTCCAGGTATCGAAGGGGGGAGTCAAGTGTGGGAGGGGGGCAGACAAGGGTGGGAAGGGGGGAGACCAGGGTTGGAATGTGGGAGACAAGGGTGGGAAGAGGGGAGTCAAGGGTGGGAATGGGGGAGTCAAGGGTGGGAAGAAGGGATTCAAGGGTGGGAAGGGGGGAGTCAAGGGTGGGAAGGGGGGAGTCAAGAGTGGGAAGGGGGGAGTCAAGGGTGGGAAGGGGGGAGTCAATGGTAGGAAGGAGGGGAGTCAAGGGTGGGAAGGGGGGAGTCAATGGTAGGAAGGGGGGGAGTCAAGGGTGGGAATGGAGGAGTCAAGGGTGGGAAGGGGGGAGTCAAGGGTGGGAATGGAGGAGTCAAGGGTGGGAAGGGGGGAGTCGAGGTTGGGAAGGGGGGAATCGAGTGTGGGAAGGGAGAGAGTCGAGGATGGGCAGGGGGGAGTCGAGGGTGGGCAGGGTGGAGTCGAGTGTGGGAAGGGGGGAGTCGAGGGTGGGAAGGGGGGAGTCGAGGGTGGGAAGGGGGGAGTCGAGGGTGGGAAGGGGGGTGTCGAGTGTGGGAAGGGTGCAGTCAAGGGTGGGAAGGGGGGAATTAAGGTTTGGAAGGGGGGATTCAAGGATGGGAAGGGGGGAGTCAATGGTGGGAAGGGCGGAGTCAAGGCTGGGAAGGGCGGAGTCAAGGGTGGGAAGGGGGGAGTAAAGGGTGGGAAGGGGGGAGTAAAGGGTGGGAATGGGGGAGGCAAGGGTGGGAAGAGGGGAGTCAAGGGTGGGAATGGGGGAGTCAAGGGTGGGAAGGGGGGAGTCATGTGTGGGAAGGGGTGATTCAAGGGTGTGAATGGGGGAGTAAAGGGTGGGAAGGGGGTAGTAAATGGTGGGAAGGGGGCAGTCAAGGGTGGGAAGGGGGGAGTCAAGGGTGGGAAGAGGGAGTCAAGGGTGGGAAGGGGGTTGTTAAGGTTTGGAAGGGGGGATTCAAGGGTGGGAAGGGGGGAGTCGAGGGTGGGAAGGGGGGTGTCGAGTGTGGGAAGGGTGCAGTCAAGGGTGGGAAGGGGGCAGTTAAGGTTTGGAAGGGGGGATTCAAGGATGGGAAGGGGGGAGTCAATGGTGGGAAGGGCGGAGTCAAGGCTGGGAAGGGCGGAGTCAAGGGTGGGAAGGGGGGAGTAAAGGGTGGGAAGGGGGGAGTAAAGGGTGGGAATGGGGGAGGCAAGGGTGGGAAGAGGGGAGTCAAGGGTGGGAATGGGGGAGTCAAGGGTGGGAAGGGGGGAGTCATGTGTGGGAAGGGGTGATTCAAGGGTGTGAATGGGGGAGTCAAGGGTGGGAAGGGGGTAGTAAAGGGTGGGAATGGGGCAGTCAAGGGTGGGAAGGGGGGAGTCAAGGTTGGGAAGAGGGAGTCAAGGGTGGGAAGGGGGTTGTTAAGGTTTGGAAGGGGGGATTCAAGGATGGGAAGGGGGGAGTCAAGGGTGGGAAGGGGGGAGTCAATGGTAGGAAGGGGGGGAGTCAAGGGTGGGAATGGAGGAGTCAAGGGTGGGAAGGGGGGAGTCAATGGTTGGAAGGGCGGAGTCAAGGCTGGGAAGGTCAGAGTCAAGGGTGGGAAGTGGGGAGTCGAGGTTGGGAAGGTTGGGAGTCGTGGGTGGGAAGGGGGGAGTCGAGGGTGGGAAGGGGGGAGTCGAGGGTGGGAAGGGGGAGTGCAGGGAGGGAAGGGGGGAGTCAATGGTAGTGTGGGGGGGAGTCAAGGGTGGGAATGGAGGAGTCAAGAGTGGGAAGGGTGGAGTCATGGGTGTTAATGGAGGAGTCAAGGGTGGGAAGGGGGGCGTCGAGGTTGGGAAGGTGGGAGTCGAGGGTGGGAAGGGAGAGAGTCGAGGATGGGCAGGGGGGAGTCGAGGGTGGGCAGGGTGGAGTCGAGGGTGGGAAGGGGGGTGTCGAGGGTGGGAAGGGGGGTGTCGAGGGTGGGAAGGGGGAGCCGAGAGTGTGAAGGGGGGAGTCGAGGGTGGGACGGGGGATTCGAGGGAGGGACGGGTGGAGTCGAGGGTGGGAAGGGGGAATTCGAGGGCAGGAAGGGGGTAGTCATGAGTGGGAAGAGGGGAGTCGAGGGTGGAAGTGGGAGAGTCGAGGGCGGGAAGTGGGTATTCAAGGACGGGCAGAATGGAGTCGAAGATGGGAAGGGGGGGAGTCGAGGGGGGGAAGGGGGGAATTCGAGGGTGGAAACTGTGGGAGTCGAGGGTGGGATGGGGGGGAGTCAAGGGTGGGTAGGGGGGAGTCGAGTGTGGGAAGTGGGGGAGTCGAATGTGGGAAGGGTGCAGTCAAGGGTGGGAAGGGGGGAGTCAAGGGTGGGAAGAAGGAGTCAAGGGTGGGAAGGGGGGAGTTAAGGTTTGGAAGGGGGGATTCAAGGCTGGGAAGGGGGGAGTCAATGGTGGGAAGGGCGGAGTCAAGGCTGGGAAGGGCGGAGTCAAGGGTGGGAAGGGGGGAGTAAAGGGTGGGAAGGGGGGAGTCCAGGTATCGAAGGGGGGAGTCAAGTGTGGGAGGGGGGCAGACAAGGGTAGGAAGGGGGGAGACCAGGGTTGGAATGGGGGAGGCAAGGGTGGGAAGGGGGGAGTCAAGGGTGGGAATGGGGGAGTGAAGGGTGGGAAGAAGGGATTCAAGGGTGGGAAGGGGGGAGTCAAGGGTGGGAAGGGGGGAGTCAAGGGTGGGAAGAGGGAGTCAAGGGTGGGAAGGGGGGAGTCAAGGGTGGGAAGGGGGCAGTCAAGGGTGGGAAGGGTGGAGTCAAGGGTGGGAAGAGGGAGTCAAGGGTGGGAAGGGGGGAGTCAAGGGTGGGAAGGGGGGAGTCAATGGTAGGAAGGAGGGGAGTCAAGGGTGGGAAGGGGGGAGTCAATGGTAGGAAGGGGGGGAGTCAAGGGTGGGAATGGAGGAGTCAAGGGTGGGAAGGGGGCAGTCAAGGGTGGGAATGGAGGAGTCAAGGGTGGGAAGGGGGGAGTGGAGGTTGGGATGGGGGGAATCGAGTGTGGGAAGGGAGAGAGTCGAGGATGGGCAGGGGGGAGTCGAGGGTGGGCAGGGTGGAGTCGAGTGTGGGAAGGGGGGAGTCGAGGGTGGGAAGGGGGGAGTCGAGGGTGGGAAGGGGGGAGTCGAGGGTGGGAAGGGGGGTGTCGAGTGTGGGAAGGGTGCAGTCAAGGGTGGGAAGGGGGGAATTAAGGTTTGGAAGGGGGGATTCAAGGATGGGAAGGGGGGAGTCAATGGTGGGAAGGGCGGAGTCAAGGCTGGGAAGGGCGGAGTCAAGGGTGGGAAGCGGGGAGTAAAGGTTGGGAAGGGGGGAGTAAAGGGTGGGAATGGGGGAGGCAAGGGTGGGAAGAGGGGAGTCAAGGGTGGGAATGGGGGAGTCAAGGGTGGGAAGGGGGGAGTCATGTGTGGGAAGGGGTGATTCAAGGGTGTGAATGGGGGAGTCAAGGGTGGGAAGGGGGTAGTAAAGGGTGGGAAGGGGGCAGTCAAGGGTGGGAAGGGGGGAGTCAAGGGTGGGAAGAGGGAGTCCAGGGTGGGAAGGGGTTTGTTAAGGTTTGGAAGGGGGGATTCAAGGGTGGGAAGGGGGGAGTCGAGGGTGGGAAGGGGGGTGTTGAGTGTGGGAAGGGTGCAGTCAAGGGTGGGAAGGGGGGAGTTAAGGTTTGGAAGGGGGGATTCAAGGATGGGAAGGGGGGAGTCAATGGTGGGAAGAGCGGAGTCAAGGCTGGGAAGGGCGGAGTCAAGGGTGGGAAGGGGGGAGTAAAGGGTGGGAAGGGTGGAGTAAAGGGTGGGAATGGGGCAGGCAAGGGTGGGAAGAGGGGAGTCAAGGGTGGGAATGGGGGAGTCAAGGGTGGGAAGGGGGGAGTCATGTGTGGGAAGGGGTGATTCAAGGGTGTGAATGGGGGAGTCAAGGGTGGGAAGGGGTTAGTAATGGGTGGGAAGGGGGCAGTCAAGGGTGGGAAGGGGGGAGTCAAGGGTGGGAAGAGGGAGTCAAGGGTGGGAAGGGGGTTGTTAAGGTTTGGAAGGGGGGATTCAAGGGTGGGAAGGGGGGAGTCAAGGGTGGGAAGGGGGGAGTCAATGGTAGGAAGGGGGGGAGTCAAGGGTGGGAATGGAGGAGTCAAGGGTGGGAAGGGGGGAGTCAATGGTTGGAAGGGCGGAGTCAAGGCTGGGAAGGTCAGAGTCAAGGGTGGGAAGGGGGGAGTCGAGGTTGGGAAGGGTGGGAGTCGTGGGTGGGAAGGGGGGAGTCGAGGGTAGGAAGGGGGGAGTCGATGGTGGGAAGGGGGAGTGCAGGGAGGGAAGGGGGGAGTCAATGGTAGTAAGGGGGGGAGTCAAGGGTGGGAATGGAGGAGTCAAGGGTGGGAAGGGTGGAGTCATGGGTGTTAATGGAGGAGTCAAGTGTGGGAAAGGGGGCGTCGAGGTTGGGAAGGGGGGAGTCGAGGGTGGGAAGGGAGAGAGTCGAGGATGGGCAGGGGGGAGTCGAGGGTGGGCAGGGTGGAGTCGAGGGTGAGAAGGGGGAGTCGAGGGAGGGAAGGGGGGAGTCGAGGGTGGGAAGGGGGGAGTCGAGGGTGGGAAGGGGGGTGTCGAGGGTGGGAAGGGGGAGCCGAGAGTGGGAAGGGGGGAGTCGAGGGTGGGACGGGGGATTCGAGGGAGGTACGGGTGGAGTCGAGGGTGGGAAGGGGGAATTCGAGGGCAGGAAGGGGGTAGTCAAGAGTGGGAAGAGGGGAGTCGAGGGTGGAAGTGGGAGAGTCGAGGGCGGGAAGTGGGTATTCAAGGACGGGCAGAATGGAGTCGAAGGTGGGAAGGGGGGGAGTCGAGTGTGGGAAGTGGGGGAGTCGAATGTGGTAAGGGGTGGAGTCGAGGTGGGAAGGGGTGGAGATAAGGGTGGAAAGGCGTGGAGTCGATGGTGGGAAGGGGGGAGTCGAGGGTGGGAAGGGGGAGCCGAGGGTGGGAAGGGGGGAGTCGAGTGTGGGATGGGCGGAGTCGAGGGTGGGAAGGGGTGAGTCGAGGGTGGGAAGGGGGGAGGCCAGGGTGGGAAGGGGGAAGTCGAGCGTGGGAAGGGGGGAGTCGAAGGTGGGAAGGGGGGAGTCGAGGGATGGAAGGGGGAGCCGAGGGTGGGAAAGGGGGAGTAAATGGTGGGAAGGGGGGAGTCAAGGGTGGGAAGGGGGGAGTCAAGGGTGGAGTCAAGGGTGGGAATGGGGGAGTCAAGGTTGGGAAGGGGGGTCTCCAGGGTGGGAAGGGGGGAGTCAAGGTAGGGAAGGGGGGAGTCAAGGGTGAGTCAAGGGTGGGAAGGGGGGAGTCAATGGTAGGAAGAGGGGGAGTCAAGGGTGGGAATGGAGGAGTCAAGGGTGGGAAGAGGGAGTCAAGGGTGGGAATGGAGGAGTCGAGGGTGGGAAGGGATGAGTGGAGGTTGGGAAGGGGGGAGTCGAGGGTGGGAAGGGAGAGAGTCGAGGATGGGCAGGGGGGAGTCGAGGGTGGGCAGGGTGGAGTTGAGGGTGGGAAGGGGGGAGTCGAGGGAGGGAAGGGGGAGTCGAGGGTGGGAAGGGGGGAGTCGAGGGTGGGAAGGGGGGTGTCGAGGGTGGGAAGAGGGAGTCAAGGGTGGGAAGGGGGGAGTTAAGGTTTGGAATGGGGGATTCAAGGATGGGAAGGGGGGAGTCAATTGTGGGAAGGGCGGAGTCGAGGCTGGGAAGGGCGGAGTCAAGGGTGGGAAGGGGGGAGTAAAGGGTGGGAAGGGGGGAGTAAAGGGTGGGAATGGGAGAGGCAAGGGTGGGAAGAGGGGAGTCAAGGGTGGGAATGGGGGAGTCAAGGGTGGGAAGGGGGGAGTCATGTGTGGGAAGGGGTGATTCAAGGGTGTTAATGGGGGAGTCAAGGGTAGGAAGGGGGGTCTCAAGGGTGGGAAGAAGGGATTCAAGCGTGGGAAGGGGGGAGTCAAGGGTGGGAAGTGGGCAGTCAAGTCTGGGAAGGGGGGAGTCAAGGGTGGGAAGAGTGAGTCAAGGGTGGGAAGGGGGGTGTTAAGGTTTGGAAGGGGGGATTCAAGGGTGGGAAGGGGGGAGTCAAGGGTGGGAAGGGGGGAGTCAATGGTAGGAAGGGGGGTAGTCAAGGTTGGGAATGGGGGAGTCAATGGTGGGAAGGGCGGAGTCAAGGCTGGGAAGGGCGGAGTCAAGGGTGGGAAGGGGGGAGTAAAGGGTGGGAAGGGGATGGTCCAGGTATCGAAGGGGGGAGTCAAGTGTGGGAGGGGGGCAGACAAGGGTGGGAAGGGGGGAGACCAGGGTGGGAATGGGGGAGGCAAGGGTGGGAAGAGGGGAGTCAAGGGTGGGAATCGGGGAGTCAAGGGTGGGAAGGGGGGTGTCATGTGTGGGAAGGGGTGATTCAAGGGTGTGAATGGGGGAGTCAAGGGTGGGAAGGGGGAGTAAAGGGTGGGAAGAAGGGATTCAAGGGTGGGAAGGGGGGAGTCAAGGGTGGGAAGGGGGCAGTCAAGGGTGGGAAGGGGGGAGTCAAGGGCGGGAAGAGGGAGTCAAGGGTGGGAAGGGGGGTGTTAAGGTTGGAAGGGGGGATTCAAGGGTGGGAAGGGGGGAGTCAAGGGTGGGAAGGGGGGAGTCAATGGTAGGAAGGGGGGGAGTCAAGGGTGGGAATGGAGGAGTCAAGGGTGGGAAGGGGGGAGTCAAGCGTGGGAATGGAGGATTCAAGGGTGGGAAGGGGGGAGTGGAGGTTGGGAAGGGTGGAATCGAGGGTGGGAAGGGAGAGAGTCGAGGATGGGCAGGGGGGAGTCGAGGGTGGGCAGGGTGGAGTCGAGTGTGGGAAGGGGGGAGTCGAGGGTGGGAAGGGGGGAGTGGAGGGTGGGAAGGGGGGAGTCGAGGGTGGGAAGGGGGGTGTCGAGTGTGGGAAGGGTGCAGTCAAGGGTGGGAAGGGGGGAGTCAAGGGTGGGAAGAAGGAGTCAAGGGTGGGAAGGGGGGAGTTAAGGTTTGGAAGGGGGGATTCAAGGCTGGGAAGGGGGGAGTCAATGGTGGGAAGGGCGGAGTCAAGGCTGGGAAGGGCGGAGTCAAGGGTGGGAAGGGGGGAGTAAAGGGTGGGAAGGGGGGAGTCCAGGTATCGAAGGGGGGAGTCAAGTGTGGGAGGGGGGCAGACAAGGGTAGGAAGGGGGGAGACCAGGGTTGGAATGGGGGAGGCAAGGGTGGGAAGGGGGGAGTCAAGGGTGGGAATGGGGGAGTGAAGGGTGGGAAGAAGGGATTCAAGGGTGGGAAGGGGGGAGTCAAGGGTGGGAAGGGGGGAGTCAAGGGTGGGAAGAGGGAGTCAAGGGTGGGAAGGGGGGAGTCAAGGGTGGGAAGGGGGCAGTCAAGGGTGGGAAGGGTGGAGTCAAGGGTGGGAAGAGGGAGTCAAGGGTGGGAAGGGGGGAGTCAAGGGTGGGAAGGGGGGAGTCAATGGTAGGAAGGAGGGGAGTCAAGGGTGGGAAGGGGGGAGTCAATGGTAGGAAGGGGGGGAGTCAAGGGTGGGAATGGAGGAGTCAAGGGTGGGAAGGGGGCAGTCAAGGGTGGGAATGGAGGAGTCAAGGGTGGGAAGGGGGGAGTGGAGGTTGGGATGGGGGGAATCGAGTGTGGGAAGGGAGAGAGTCGAGGATGGGCAGGGGGGAGTCGAGGGTGGGCAGGGTGGAGTCGAGTGTGGGAAGGGGGGAGTCGAGGGTGGGAAGGGGGGAGTCGAGGGTGGGAAGGGGGGAGTCGAGGGTGGGAAGGGGGGTGTCGAGTGTGGGAAGGGTGCAGTCAAGGGTGGGAAGGGGGGAATTAAGGTTTGGAAGGGGGGATTCAAGGATGGGAAGGGGGGAGTCAATGGTGGGAAGGGCGGAGTCAAGGCTGGGAAGGGCGGAGTCAAGGGTGGGAAGCGGGGAGTAAAGGGTGGGAAGGGGGGAGTAAAGGGTGGGAATGGGGGAGGCAAGGGTGGGAAGAGGGGAGTCAAGGGTGGGAATGGGGGAGTCAAGGGTGGGAAGGGGGGAGTCATGTGTGGGAAGGGGGGTGATTCAAGGGTGTGAATGGGGGAGTCAAGGGTGGGAAGGGGGTAGTAAAGGGTGGGAAGGGGGCAGTCAAGGGTGGGAAGGGGGGAGTCAAGGGTGGGAAGAGGGAGTCCAGGGTGGGAAGGGGTTTGTTAAGGTTTGGAAGGGGGGATTCAAGGGTGGGAAGGGGGGAGTCGAGGGTGGGAAGGGGGGTGTTGAGTGTGGGAAGGGTGCAGTCAAGGGTGGGAAGGGGGGAGTTAAGGTTTGGAAGGGGGGATTCAAGGATGGGAAGGGGGGAGTCAATGGTGGGAAGAGCGGAGTCAAGGCTGGGAAGGGCGGAGTCAAGGGTGGGAAGGGGGGAGTAAAGGGTGGGAAGGGTGGAGTAAAGGGTG
>NW_027599693.1:0-23000 GCF_964194155.1 Cetorhinus maximus
TCCACACCCCTCACAGTAACACTCTGATATACCCCATACCCCTCACTGTAACACTGTGATATACCCAACGCCCCTCACTTTAACACTGATACACCCCACACCTCTCACTGTAACACATCTGATATACCCCACACCCCTCACTGTATCACTCTGATATACCCCACACCCCTCACTATAACACTCTGATATAACCCACACCCCTCACCATAACACTCTGATATACCCCATACCCCTCACTGTAACAATCTGACATAATCCACACCCCTCACAGTAACACTCTGATATACCCCATACCCCTCACTGTAACACTGTGATATACCCAACGCCCCTCACTTTAACACTGATACACCCCACACCTCTCACTGTAACACTCTGAAATACACCACACCCCTCATTGTAACGCTCAGATATACTCCACACCCCTCACTTTTAAACTCTGATATACACCACACCCCTCACTGTAACAGTCTGATGTACACCACACCCCTCACTGAAACACTCTCATATGCCCCACACCGCTCACTGTAACACATCTGATAAACGCAACACCCCTCATTGTAACACTCTGATATGCCCCACAACCCTCACCGTAACACTCTGATATACCCCACATCCCTCACTGTAATACTCTGATATACCCCACACCGCTCACTGTAACACACTGATATGTCCCAAACCCCTCACTGTAACACTCTGATATATCCCACACCCCTCACTGTAACACTCTTATATACCCCACATCCCTCACTGTAAAACACTGATATACCCCACACCCCTCACTGTTACACTCTGATATACCCCACACCCCTCACTGTAACTCTGTGATATACCCCACAACGCTCACTGTAACACTCTGATATACCCCACACTCCTCACTCTGATATACCCCACACCCATCATGGTAACACTCTAGTATATCCCACACCCATCACTCTGACACTGATATATCCCACACCGCTCACTGCAACAATCTGATATACCCCACACCCATCACTGTAACACTCTGATATATCCCACACCCCTCACTGTAACACTCTGATATACCCCACACCCCTCACTGTAACACTCTGATATACTCCACACCCAACACGGTAACGCCCTGATATATCCCACACCCCTCACTGTAACACTCTGATATAATCCACACCCAAAACGGTAACGCCCTGATATACCCCACACCCCTCACTGTAACACTCTGATATACTCCACACCCAACACGGTAACGCCCTGATATATCCCACACCCCTCACTGTAACACTCTGATATATCCCACACCCCTCACTGTAACACTCTGATATAGCCCACACCCCTCACTATAACACTCTGATATAACCCACACCCCTCACCATAACACTCTGATATACCCCATACCCCTCACTGTAACAATCTGACATAATCCACACCCCTCACAGTAACACTCTGATATACCCCATACCCCTCACTGTAACAGTCTGATATACCCAACGCCCCTCACTTTAACACTGATACACCCCACACCTCTCACTGTAACACTCTGAAATACACCACACCCCTCATTGTAACGCTCAGATATACTCCACACCCCTCACTTTTAAACTCTGATATACACCACACCCCTCACTGTAACAGTCTGATGTACACCACACCCCTCACTGAAACACTCTCATATGCCCCACACCGCTCACTGTAACACATCTGATAAACGCAACACCCCTCATTGTAACACTCTGATATGCCCCACAACCCTCACCGTAACACTCTGATATACCCCACATCCCTCACTGTAATACTCTGATATACCCCACACCGCTCACTGTAACACACTGATATGTCCCAAACCCCTCACTGTAACACTCTGATATATCCCACACCCCTCACTGTAACACTCTTATATACCCCACATCCCTCACTGTAAAACACTGATATACCCCACACCCCTCACTGTTACACTCTGATATACCCCACACCCCTCACTGTAACTCTGTGATATACCCCACAACGCTCACTGTAACACTCTGATATACCCCACACTCCTCACTCTGATATACCCCACACCCATCATGGTAACACTCTAGTATATCCCACACCCATCACTCTGACACTGATATATCCCACACCGCTCACTGCAACAATCTGATATACCCCACACCCATCACTGTAACACTCTGATATATCCCACACCCCTCACTGTAACACTCTGATATACCCCACACCCCTCACTGTAACACTCTGATATACTCCACACCCAACACGGTAACGCCCTGATATATCCCACACCCCTCACTGTAACACTCTGATATAATCCACACCCAAAACGGTAACGCCCTGATATACCCCACACCCCTCACTGTAACACTCTGATATACTCCACACCCAACACGGTAACGCCCTGATATATCCCACACCCCTCACTGTAACACTCTGATATATCCCACACCCCTCACTGTAACACTCTGATATAGCCCACACCCCTCACTGTAACACTCTGATATATCCCACACCCCTCACAATAACAATCTGACATAATCCACATTCCCTCCCTGTAACACTCTGATATATCCCACACCCCTAACTGTAAAACTCTGATATGTCAAACACGCCTTTCACTGTAACAGTCTGATATACCCCACACTGATCACTGTAACACTCTGATATACCCCACACCCCTCACTGCAACACTCTGATATACCCCACACCCCTCACTGTAACACTCTGATATACCCCACACCCCTCACTGTAACACTCTGATATACCCCATACCGCTCACTGTAACACTCTGATATACCCCACACCCCTCACTTTAACACTCTGCTGTACCCCACACTCATCACTGAAACAATCTGATATACCACACACCGCTCACTGTAACACTCTTATATACCCCACACCCCTCTCTGTAACACTCTGATGTACACCACACCCCTCACTGAAGCACTCTCATATACCACACACCCCTCACTGTAACACATCTGATATACTCCACACCCCTCACTGTAACACATCTGATATACCCCACACCCCTCACTGTAACACTCTGATATACCCCACAACCCTCACCGTAACACTCTGATATACCCCACACCCAACACTGTAACACTCTGATATACCCCACACCCCTCACCGTAACACCCTGATATACCCCACACCGCTCACTGTAACACTCTGACATAATCCACACCCCTCAATGTAACACATCTGATATACCCCACACCCCTCACTGTAACACATCTGATACATCCCACACCCCTCACTGTAACAGTCTGACATAATCCACACCCCTCACTGTAACATTCTGATATACCCCACACCCCTCACTGTAACACTCTTATATACCCCACACACCCCACTGTAACACTCTAATATACCCCACACACCTCACGGTAACACTCTGATATACCCCACACCGCTCACTGTAACACTCTGATATATTCCACACCCCTCACTGTAACACTCTGAAAAACCCCAGAACCCTCACTACAACACTCTGACATGCCCCACAACCCTCGCTGTAACACTCATATATACACCACACCCCTCACTGTAACACTCTGATGTACCCCATACCACTCACTGTAACACTCTGATAAACCCCACAACCCTCACTGTAACACTCTGACATGCCCCACACCCCTCGCTGTAACACTCTGATATACCCCACACCCCTCACTGTAACACTCTGATAAACCCCACACCCCTCACTGTAACACTCTGATATATCCTACACCTCTCACTGTAACACTCTGATATACCCCACACCCCTCACTGTAACACTCTGATAGACACCACACCCCTCACTGTAACACTCTGATATATCCCACACCACTAACTGTAACAGTCTGATATACTCCACACCCCTCACTGTAACACTCTGATATATCCCACACCCCTCACTGTAATACTCTGATATACTCCACACCCCTCACTGTAACACTCCGAAACACCCCACACCCCTCTCAGTAACACTCTGATATACCCCACACCCCTCACTGTAACACACTGATATACCCCACACCCCTCAAAGGAACATTCTGATATATTTCACACCCCTCACAGTAACACTCTGATATACGCCACACCCCTCACTGTAACACTCTGATATACTCCACACCCCTCACTGTAACACTCTGATATACGCCACACCCCTCACTGTAACACTCTGATATACCCCACAACCCTCACTGTAACACTCAGATACACGCCACACCCCTCACTGTAACACTCTGATATACCCCACACCACTCAATGTAAAACTCTGATATACCCCACACCCCTCACTGTAAGACTCTGATATATCCCACACCCCTCACTGTAACACTCTGATATACCCCACACCCCTCGAAGAAACACTCTGCTATACCCCACACCCCTCACTGTAACACTCTGATATATCACACACCCCTCACTGTAACACACTGATATACCCCACACCCCTCTTTGTAACACTATGATTTACTGCACACCCCTCACTGTAACACCCTGATATATCGCACACCACTCACTGTAACACTCCGATATTCCCCACACCACTAACTGTAACACTCTGATATATCCCACACCCCTCACTGTAACACTCTGATATATCCCACACCACTAACTGTAACACTCTGATATATCCCACACCCCTCACTGTAACACTCTGATATACCCCACACCCCTCACTGTAACACTCTGATACATCCCACACCCCTCTCAGTAACACACTGATATACGCCACACACCTCAATGGAACATCCTGATATATTTCACACCCCTCACTGTAACACTCTGATATACCCCACACCCCTCACTGTAACACTCTGATATATCCCACACCCCTCACTGTAACACTCTGATATATCCCACACCCATCACTGTAACACTTTGCTATATCCCACAACCCTCACTGTAACACTCTGATATACCCCACACCCCATACTGTAACACTCTGATATACCCCACACCCCTCACTGTAACACTCTGATATACCCGACACCGCTCATTGTAAAACTCTGATGAACGCCACACCCCTCACTGAAACACTCTTATATACCCCACACACCCCACTGTAACACTCTTATATACCCCACACACCTCACGGTAACACTCTGATATACCCCACACCGCTCACTGTAACACACTGATATATTCCACACCCCTCACTGTAAGACTCTTATATACCCCACACCCCTCACTGTAACACTCTGATATACCACACAAACCCTCACCGTAACAGACTGATATACCCCACAACCCTCACTGTAACACTCTGACATGCCCCACACCCCTCACTGTAACACTCTGATATACCCCACACCCCTCACTGTAACACTCTGATATATCCTACACCTCTCACTGTAACACTCTGATATACCCCACACCCCTCACTGTAACACTCTGATAGACACCACACCCCTCACTGTAACACTCTGACATATCCCACACCACTAACTGTAACAGTCTGATATACTCCACACCCCTCACTGTAACACTCTGATATATCCCACACCCGCAACTGTAATACTCTGATATACTCCACACCCCTCAATGTAACACTCTGAAACATCCCACACCCCTCTTAGTAACACTCTGATATACCCCACACCCCTCACTGTAACACACTGATATACCCCACACCCCTCAATGGAACATCCTGATATATTTCACACCGCTCACTGAAACACTCTGATATACCCCACACCCCTCACTCTAACGCTGATATACACCACACCCATCACAGCAACACTCTTGATATATCCCACACCCCTCACTGTAACACACTGATATATCCCACACCCCTCACTGTAACTCTCTGATATATCCCACACCCCTCACTGTAACACTCTGATATACCCCAAACCCGTCACTGTAACACACTGATATACCCCACAACCCACACTGTAACACTCTGATATACTCCACACCCAACACGATAACGCTCTGATATATCCCACACCCCTCACTGTAACACTATGAGATATCCCACACCCATCACTGTAACACTCGGATATACCCCACACCCCTCACTGTAACACTCCGATATACCCCACACCCCTCACTGTAACACTCCGATATACGCCACACCCCTCAGTGTTTCACTCTGATTTACCCCACACCCCACACTGTAACACTCTGATATATCCCACAACCCTCACTGTAACACTCTGATTTACTCCACGCCCCTCACTGTAGCACTCTGATATAGTCCACACCCCTCACTGTAACACCCCGATATACCCCACACCCCTCACTGTAACACTCTGATATATACCACACCCCTAACTGTAACACTATGTTATACCCCACACCCCTCACTGTAACACTCGGAGAGATCCCACCCCCCTCTCTGTAACACTCTGATATACCCCACACCCCTCACTGTAACACTCTGATATATCACACACCCCTCACTGTAACACACTGATATACCCCACACCGCTCTCTGTAACACTATGATATACTGCACACCCCTCACTGTAACACCCTGATATTTCCCACACCCCTCACTGTAACACTCCGATATTCCCCACACCCCTCACTGTAACCCTCTGAAATACCCGACACCCCTCACTGTAACACTCTGATATATCCCACACCACTAACTGTAACACTCTGATATATCCCACACCCCTCACTGTAACACTCTGATATACCCCACACCCCTCACTGTAACACTCTGATACATCCCACAACCCTCTCAGAAAGACACTGATATACGCCACACACCTCAATGGAACATCCTGATATATTTCACACCCCTCACTGTAACACTCTGATATACCCCACACCCCTCACTTTAACAATCTGATATGCTCCACACCCAACACGGTAACGCCCTGATATATCCCACACCCCTCACTGTAACACTCTGATATTTCCCACACCCATCACTGTAACACTTTGCTATATCCCACAACCCTCACTGTAACACTCTGATATACCCCACACCCCATACTGTAACACTCTGATAGACCCAACACCCCTCACTGTAACACTCTGATATACCCGACACCGCTCATTGTAAAACTCTGATAAAAGCCACACCCCTCACTGTAACACTCTTATATAACCCACATCCCCCACTGTAACACTCTTATATAACCCACACACCTCACGGTAACACTCTGATATACCCGACACCCCTCACTGTAACATTCTGATATACTCCACACCCCTCACTGTAACACTCCGATATGCCCCACACCCCTCACTGTAACACTCTGATATATCGCACACCCCTTACTGTAACACTCTGATATACCCCACACCCCTCAATGTAACACTCTGATATATCCCACACCCCTCACTGTAACACTCTGATATACGCCACACCACTCACTGTAACACTCTGATATACCCCACACCCCTCACTGTAACACTCTGATAAAGGCCACACCCCTCACTGTAACAATCTGATATACCCCACACCCCTCACTGTACAACTCTTATATACCCCACACCACTCACTGTAACAGTATGATACACCGCACACCCCTCACTGTAACACCCTGATATATCCCACACCCCTCACTGTAACACTCTGATATACCCCACACCCCTCACTGTAACATTCTGATATACCCCACACCCCTCACTGTAACAATCTGATATACCCCACACCCCTCACTCTAACACTCTGATATATCCCACACCCCTCACTGTAACACTCTGATATACCCCACACCCCTCACTGTACAACTCTTATATACCCCACACCACTCACTGTAACAGTATGATACACCGCACACCCCTCACTGTAACACCCTGATATATCCCACACCCCTCACTGTAACACTCTGATATACCCCACACCCCTCACTGTAACATTCTGATATACCCCACACCCCTCACTGTAACAATCTGATATACCCCACACCCCTCACTCTAACACTCTGATATATCCCACACCCCTCACTGTAACACTCTGATATACCCCACACCCCTCACTGTAACACTCTGATATACCCCACACCCCTCACTGAAACACTCTGATATACCCCACACCCCTCACTGTAACACTCTGATATACCCCACACCCCTCACTGAAGCACTCTGCTATATCCCACAACCCTCACTGTAACACTCTGATATATCCCACACCCCTCACTGTAACACTCTGATATACCCCACACCCCTCACTGTAACTCTCTGATATACCCCACACAACTCTCTGTAACAATCTGATATACTCCACACCCCTCACTGTAACGCTCTGATATACCCCACAGCCCTCACTGTATCACTCTGACATACCCCACAGCCCTCACTGAAACACTCTGATATATCCCACAACCCTCACTGTAACACTCTGATATACCCCACACCTCTCACTGTAACACTCTGATATACCCCACACCCCTCACTGTAACACTCTTATATACCCCACATCCCTCACTGTAACACTCTGATAGACACCAGACCCCTCACTGTAACACTCAGCTATACCCTACACACCTCACTGTAACACTCTGATATAACCCACACCCCTCACTGTAACACTCGGATATACCCCACTCCCCTCACTGTAACACTCTGATATAACCCACACACCTCACTGTAACACTCTGATATACCCCACACCCCTCACTGTAACACTCTGATATATCACACACCCCTCACTGTAACACACTGATATACCCCACACCCCTCTCTGTAACACTATGATATACTGCACACCCCTCACTGTAACACCCTGATATTTCCCACACCCCTCACTGTAACACTCCGATATTCCCCACACCCCTCACTGTAACCCTCTGAAATACCCCACACCCCTCACTGTAACATTCTGATATATCCCACACCACTAACTGTAACACTCTGATATATCCCACACCCCTCACTGTAACACACTGATATACCCCACACCCCTCACTGTAACACTCTGATACATCCCACAACCCTCTCAGAAACACACTGATATACGCCACACACCTCAATGGAACATCCTGATATATTTCACACGCCTCACTGTAACACTCTGATATACCCCACACCCCTCACTTTAACAATCTGATATGCTCCACACCGAACACGGTAACGCCCTGATATATCCCAGACCCCTCACTGTAACACTCTGATATATCCCACACCCATCACTGTAACACTTTGCTATATCCCACAACCCTCACTGTAACACTCTGATATACCCCACACCCCATACTCTAACACTCTGATAGACACCACACCCCTCACTGTAACACTCTGATATACCCCACACCCCTCAATGTAACACTCTGATACACGCCACACCCCTCACTGTAACACTCTGATATACCCCACACACCTCAATGTACAACTCTTATATACCCCACAACCCTCACTGTAACACTCTGATATACCCTAGACCCCTCACTGTAACACTCTGATATATCTCACACCCCTCACTGTAACACTCTGATTTACCCCACACATCTCACTGTAACACTCTGATATACCTCACACCCCTCACTGTAACACTCTGATATACTCCACACCCCTCACCGTAACAATCTGATATACCCCACACACCTCACTGTAACAATCTGATATACCCCACACCCCTCACTGTAACACTCTGATATATCCCACATCCCTCACTGTAACACTCTGATATACCCCATACCCCTCACTGTAACACTCTGATATACCCCACACACCTCACTGTAACACTCTGATATAGCCCACACCCCTCACTGTAACAATCTGATATATCCCACATCCCTCACTGTAACACTCTGATAAACCCCATACCCCTCACTGTAACACTCTGATGTATCACACATCCCTCACTGTAACACGCTGATATACCTCACATCCCTCACTGTAACACTCTGATATACCCCACACCCCTCACTGAAACACTCTGATATACCTCACACCCCTCACTGTAACACTCTGATATACCCCACAGCCCTCACTGAAACACTCAGATATATCCCACAACCCTCACTGTAACACTCTGATATATTCCACACCCCTCACTGTATCAGTCCGATATACCCCACACCTCTCACTGTAACACTGTGAGATACCCCACACCCCTCACTGTAACACTCTGATAGACACCACACCCCTCACTTTAACACTCTGATATACCCCACACCCCTCACAGTAACACTCTGATTAACCCCACACCCCTCACAGTAACACTCTGATATACCCCACACGCCTCACGGTAACACAGTGATATATCCCACACCGCTCACTGTTACACTCTGATATGCCGCACAACCCTCAGTTTAGCACTCCGATATACCCCACACCCCTCACTGTAACACTCTGATATATCCCACACACCTCACTGTAACACTCTGATACACCCCACACCCCTCACTGTAACACTCTGATATACCCCACAAGCCTCACTGTTACACTCTGATACATCCCACACCCCACACTGTAACACTCTGATATATCCCACACCCCTCACTGCCACACTCGGATATATCCCACACCATCACACTCACACTCTGCTATACCCCACACCCCTCACTGTAACACTCTGATATATTACACACCCCTCACTGTAACACTCTGATATACCCCACACCCCTCACTGTAACACAGTGATATAACCCACATCCCTCACTGTAACACTCTGATATATCACACACCCCTCATTGTAACAGTCTGATATATCCCACACCCCTCACTGTAAGAGTCTGATACACCCCACAACGCTCACTGTAACACTCCGATATACTCCACACGCATCACTGTAACACTCTGATATATCCCACACCCCTCACTGCCACACTCTGGTATATCCCACACCCTCACACTCACAATCTGCTATACCCCACACCCCTCACTGTAACACTCTGATATATTCCGCACACCTCACTGTAACCCTCTGATATACCCCACCCCACTCACTGTAACTCTCTGATATATTCCACACCCCTCACTGTAACACTCTGATATATCCCACACCCCTCACTGTAACACTCTGATATACCCCACACCCCTCACTGTAACACTCTGATATACCCCACACCCCTCACTGAAACACTCTGATATACCCCACACCCCTCACCGTAACAATCTGATATACCCCACACACCTCACTGTAACAATCTGATATACCCCACACCCCTCACTGTAACACTCTGATATATCCCACATCCCTCACTGTAACACTCTGATATACCCCATACCCCTCACTGTAACACTCTGATATACCCCACACACCTCACTGTAACACTCTGATATACCCCACACCCCTCACTGTAACAATCTGATATATCCCACATCCCTCACTGTAACACTCTGATAAACCCCATACCCCTCACTGTAACACTCTGATGTATCCCACATCACTCACTGTAACACTCTGATATACCTCACTTCCCTCACTGTAACACTCTGATATACCCCACACCCCTCACTGAAACACTCTGATATACCTCACACCCCTCACTGTAACACTCTGATATACCCCACAGCCCTCACTGAAACACTCTGATATATTCCACACCCCTCACTGTATCAGTCCGATATACCCCACACCTCTCACTGTAACACTGAGATATACCCCACACCCCTCACTGTAACACTCTGATAGACACCACACCCCTCACTTTAACACTCTGATATACCCCACACCCCTCACAGTAACACTCTGATTAATCCCACACCCCTCACAGTAACACTCTGATATACCCCACACGCCTCACGGTAACACAGTGATATATCCCACACCGCTCACTGTTACACTCTGATATACCGCACAACCCTCAGTTTAACACTCCGATATATCCCACACACCTCACTGTAACACTCTGATACACCCCACACCCCTCACTGTAACACTCTGATATACCCCACAAGCCTCACTGTTACACTCTGATACATCCCACACCCCACACTGTAACACTCTGATATATCCCACACCCCTCACTGCCACACTCGGATATATCCCACACCATCACACTCACACTCTGCTATACGCCACACCCCTCACTGTAACACTCTGATATATTACACACCCCTCACAGTAACACTCTGATATACCCCACACCCCTCACTGTAACACAGTGATATAACCCACATCCCTCACTGTAACACACTGATATATCACACACCCCTCATTGTAACAGTCTGATATATCCCACACCCCTCACTGTAAGAGTCTGATACACCCCACAACGCTCACTGTAACACTCCGATATACTCCACACGCATCACTGTAACACTCTGATATATCCCACACCCCTCACTGCCACACTCTGGTATATCCCACACCCTCACACTCACAATCTGCTATACCCCACACCACTCACTGTAACACTCTGATATATTCCGCACACCTCACTGTAACACTCTGATATGCCCCACCCAACACACGGTAACTCTCTGATATATTCCACACCCCTCACTGTAACACTCTGATATATCCCACACCCCTCACTGTAACACTCTGATATACCCCACATCCCTCACTGTAACACTCTGATATACCCCACACCCCTCACTGAAACACTCTGATATACCCCACACCCCTCACTGTAACACTCTGATATACCCCACACCCCTCACTGAAACACTCTGATATATCCCACAATCCTCACTGTAACACTCTGATATATCCCACACCCGTCACTGTAACACTCTGATATACCCCACACCCCTCACTGTAACTCTCTGATATACCCCACACAACTTTCTGTAACAATCTGATATACTCCACACCCCTCACTGTAACACTCTGATATACCCCACAGCCCTCACTGAAACACTCTGATATATCCCACAACCCTCACTGTAACACTCTGATATACCCCACACCTCTCACTGTAACACTCTTATATACCCCACACCCCTCACTGTAACACTCTGATATACCCCACAGCCCTCACTGTAACACTCTGATATACCCCACAGCCCTCACTGAAACACTCTGATATATCCCACAACCCTCACTGTAACACTCTGATATACCCCACACCCCTCACTGTAACACTCTGATATACCCCACACCCCTCACTGTAACACTCTGATATACCCCACACCCCTCACTGTAACATTCTGATAGACACCAGACCCCTCACTGTAACACTCTGATATACCCCACACCCCTCACTGTAACACTCTGATATACCCCACACCCCTCACTGTAACACTCTGATAGACACCAGACCCCTCACTGAAACACTCTGATATATCCCACAACCCTCACTGTAACACTCTGATATACCCCACACCACTCACTGTAACACTCTGATATACGCCACACCCCTCACTGTAACACTCTGATAGACACCAGACCCCTCACTGTAACACTCAGCTATACCCTATACACCTCACTGTAACACTCTGATATAACCCACACCCCTCACTGTAACACTCTGATATACCCCACTCCCCTCACTGTAACACTCTTATAGACACCACACCCCTCACTGTGACACTCTGATATATCCCACACCGCTCACTGTTACACTCTGATATACCCCACACCCCTCACTTTAACACTCCGACATACCCCACACCCCTCACTGTAACACTCTGATATATCCCACACCCCTCACTGTAACAGTCTGATACATCCCACACCCCTCACTGTAACACTCTGATATACCCCACACCCCTCACTGTAACACTCTGATATACCCCACTACCCTCACTGTAACACTCTGATATATCCCACACCCCTCTCAGTAACACACTGATATACCCCACACACCTCAATGGAACATCCTGATATATTTCACACCCCTCACTGTAACACTCTGATATACCCCACAACCCTCACTGTAACGCTCTGATATACCCTACACCGCTCATTGTAAAACTCTGATAAACATCACACCACTCACTGTAACACTCTTATAAAACCCACACCCCCCACTGTAACACTCTAATATACCCCACACCCCTCATGGAAACACTCTGATATACCCCACACCCCTCACTGTAACACGCTGATATACTCCACACCCCTCACTGTAACACTCCGATATACCCCACATCCCTCACTGTAACACACTGATATATCCCACACCCCTTACTGTAACACTCTGATATACCCCACACCCCTCACTGTAACACTCTGATATATCCCACACCCCTCACTGTATCACTCTGATATAACCCACACCCCTCACTGTAACAGTCTGATATTCTCCACACCCCTCACTGTAACAGTCTGATATACGCCACACCCCTCACTGTAACACTCTGATATACCCCACATCCCTCACTGTAACACACTGATACACGACACACCCCTCACTGTAACACTCTGATATACCCCACACCCCTCAATGTACAATTCTTATATACCCCACAACCCACACTGTAACACTCTGATATACCCTAGACCCCTCACTGTAACACTCTTATATACCCCACACCACTCATGGTAACACTCTGATATACCACACACCCCTCACTGTAACACTCTGATATAATCCACAATCCTCACTGTAACACTCCGAAATACCCCACATCCCTCACTGTAACACTCTGATATATCCCACACCCCTTACTGTAACACTCTGATATACCCCACACCCCTCACTGTAACACTCTGATATATCCCACAACCCTCACTGTAACACTCTGATATACCCCACACCCCTCACTGTAACACTCTGATACACGCCACACCCCTCACTGTAACACTCTGATATACCCCACACCCCTCACTGTAACACTCTGATATACCCCACACCCCTCACTGTACAACTCTTATATACCCCACAACCCTCACTGTAACACTCTGATATATCCCACATCCCTCACTGTAACACTTTGATATACCCCATGCCCCACACTGAAACACTCTGATATACGCCACACCCCTCACTGTAACACTCTGATATATCCCACACCCCTCACTGTAACACTTTGATATACCCCATGCCCCACACTGAAACACACTGATATACACCACAACCCTCACTGTAACACGATGATACACCGCACACCCCTCACTGTAACACCCTGATATATCCCACACCTCTCACTGTAACACCCTGATATATCCCACAACCCTCACTGTAACACCCTGATATATCCCTCATCCCTCACTGTAACACTCTGTTATAACCCATACCCCTCACTGAAACACTCTGATATATCCCACACCCCTCACTGTAACACTCTGATATATCCCACACCCCTCACTGTAACACTCTGATATACCCCACACCCCTCACTGAAACACTCTGATATACCCCACACCCCTCACTGTAACACTCTGATATACCCCACACGCCTCACGGTAACACAGTGATATACCCCACACCCCTCACTGTAACACTCTGATCAATCCCACACCCCTCACTGTAACACTCTGATATACCCCACACCCCTCACTGTAACACTCTGATAAATCCCACACTCCTCACTGTAACACTCTGATCTATCCCACACCCCTCACTGTAACACTCTGATATATCCCACACCCCTCACTGTAACACTCTGATATACCCCACACCCCTCACTGTAACACTCTGATATACCCCACACCCCTCACTGTGACACTCTGAATTATCCCACACCCCTCACTGTAACACTCTGATAGACACCACACCCCTCACTGTAACACTCTGATATACACCACACCCCTCACTGTAACACTCTGCCATACCCCACACGCCTCACTGTAACACACTGATATACCACATACCCCTCACTGTAACACTCTGATATATCCCACACCCCTCACTGTAACACTCAGATATACCCCAATCACCTCACTGTAACACTCTGATATACCCCACACCCCTCACTGTGACACTCTGATATATCCCACACCACTCACAGTAACACTCTGATTAACCCCACACCCCTCACAGTAACACTCTGATATACCCCACACCCCTCACTGTGACACTCTGATATACCCCACACCCCTCACTGTGACACTCTGATATATCCCACACCACTCTCAGTAACACTCTGATTAACCCCACACCCCTCACAGTAACACTCTGATATACCCCACACGCCTCACGGTAACACAGTGATATACCCCAAACCCCTCACTGTAACACTCTGATATACCGCATACCTCTCACTGTAACACTCTGATATATCCCACACCGCTCACTGTTACACTCTGATATACCCCACAACCCTCACTTTAACACTCCGATATACCCCACACCCCTCACTGTAACACTCTGATATATCACACACCCCTCACTGTAACAGTCTGATACACCCCACACACCTCTCTGTAACACTCTGATATACACCACAAGCCTCACTGTAACACTCTGATATATCCCACACCCCTCACTGCCACACTCGGATATATCCCACACCCTCACACTCACACTCTGCTATACCCCACACCCCTCACTGTAACACTCTGATATGTTCCACACCCCTCACTGTAACACTCTGATATACCCCACACCCCTCACTGTAACACAGTGATATATCCCACACCCCTCACTGTAACACTCTGATATATCCCACACCCCTCATTGTAACAGTCTGATATACCCCACACACCTCACCGTAACACTCTGATGAACCCCACACCCATCACTGTGTCACACTGATATATCCCACACCCCTCACTGTAACAGTCTGATACACCCCACACCCCTCACTGCAACACTCTGATACATCCAACACCCCTCACTGTAACACTCTGATATACCCCACACCCCTCACTGTTCATTCTGATATATCCCACACCCCTCACTGCCACACTCTGATATATCCCACAACCCTCACTGCCACACTCTGATATATCCCACACCCTCACACTCACAATCTGCTATACCCCACACCCCTCACTGTAACACTCTGATATATTCCGCATCCCTCACTGTAACACTCTGATATATTCCACACCCCTCACTGTAACACTCTGATATATCCCACACTCCTCACTGTAACACTCTGATATACCCAACACCCCTCACTTTAACACTCTGAAATACCACACACCCCTCACTATAACACCCCGATATACCCCACACCCCTCACTGTAACACTCTGACATGATACACACCCCTCACTGTAACACTCCGATATCTCCCACACCCGTCACTGCAACACTCTGATATACCTCACACCCCTCACTGTAACACTCTGATATAAACCACACCACTCACTGTTACAATCTGATATATCCCACAAGCCTCACAGTAACACTCTGATATACCCCACACCCCTCACTGTAACACTCTGATATACCCAACACCCCTCACTGTAACACTCTGATATACCCCACACCCTCACTGTAACACTCTGATGTACCCCACACTCCTCACTGTAACACTGTGATACATCCTACACCTCTCACTGTACAACTCTGATATACCCCACAACCCTCACTGTAACACTCTGATATATCCCACACCACTAACTGTAACACTCTGATATATCCCACACCCCTCACTGTAACACTCTGATATACCCCACACCCCTCACTGTAACACACTGATGTACCCCACACCCCTCAATGGAACATTCTGATATATTTCACACCCCTCACAGTAACACTCTGATATACGCCACAGCCCTCACTGTAACACTCTGATATACTCCACACCCAACACGGTAACGCCCTGATATATCCCACACACCTCACTGTAACGCTCTGATATGTACCACACACCTCACTGTAGCACTCTGATAGACACCACACCCCTCACTGTAACACTCTGATATATCTCACACCGCTCACTGTTACACTCTGATATACCCCACACCACTCACTTTAACACTCCGATATACCCCACACCCCTCACTGTAACACTCTGATATATCCCACACCCCTCACTGTAACACTCTGATATGCCCCACACGCCTCACTGATACACTCTGATGTACCCCACACCCCTCACTGTAACACTCTGATACATCCCACACCCCACACTGTAACACTCTGACATATCCCACACACCTCAGTGCCACACTCTGATATATCCCACAGCCTCACACTCACACTCTGCTATACCCCACACCCCTCACTGTAACACTCTGATATATTCCACACCCCTCAATGTAACACTCTGATATAACCCACTCCCCTCACTGTAACACAGTGATATTCCCCACACCCCTCATCGTAACACTCTGATATATCCCACACCTCTCACTGTAACACTCTGATATACCCCACACCCTTCACTGTAACAGTCTGATATACTCCGCACCCAACACGGTAACGTCCTGTTATATCCCACACCCCTCACTGTAAACCTCCGATATATCCCACACCCATCACTGTAATACTTTGCTATATCCCACAAACCTCACTGTAACACTCTGCTATACCCCACACCCCTCACTGTAATACTCTGATATACCCCACACCCCTCACTGTAACATCTGATATACCCGACACCGCTCATTGTAAAACTCTCATAAAAGCCACACCCCTCACTGTAACACTCTTATATAACCCACACCCCCCACTGTAACACTCTTATATACCCCACACCCCTCATGGTAACACTCTGATATACCCTACACCCCTCAATGTAACACTCTGAAATACTCCACACCCCTCACTGTAACACTCCGAAATACCCCACATACCTCACTGTAACACTCTGATATATCCCACACCCCTTACTGTCACACTCTGTGATACCCCACACCCCTCACTGTAACACTCTGATATACTCCACACCCCTCACTGTAACACTCTGATACACGCCACACCCCTCACTGTAACACTCTGATATACCTCACACCCCTCACTGTACAACTCTTATATACCCTACAACCCTCACTGTAACACTCTGATATATCCCACACCCCTCACTGTAACACTTTGATATACCCCATGCCCCACACTGAAACACTCTGATATACCCCACACCCTTCACTGTCACACTCTGATGTATCCCACACCCCTCAGTGTAACACACTGATATACCCCACAACCCTCACTGTAACACTATGATACACCGCACACCCCTCACTGTAACACCCTGATATATCCCACACCCCTCACTGTAACACTCCGATATACCCCACACCCCTCACTGTAACACTCTGATATACCTCACACCCCTCACTGTAACACTCTGATATAAACCACACCCCTCACTGTATCAATCTGATATATCCCACATCCCTCACTGTAACAATCTGATATACCCCACACCCCTCACTGTAACACTCTGATATACCCCACACCCTTCACTGAAACACTCTGATATACCCCACACCCCACACTGTAACACTCTGATATACCCCACACCCCTCATTGTAACACTCTGATATACCCCACACACCTCACTGTAATACTCAGATATACCCCACACCCCTCACTGTAACACTCGGATATACCCCACACCCCTCACTGTAACACCTTGACATACACCACACCCCTCACTGTAACACTCTGATAAACCCCACACCCCTCAATGTAACACTGTGATATAACACACACCCCTCACTGTAACACTCTGATATACCCCACACCCCTCACTGTAACACTCTGCTATACCCCACACGCCTCACTGTAACACACTGATATACCACATACCCCTCACAGTAACACTCTGATTAACCCCACACCCCTCACGGTAACACAGTGATATATCCCACACCCCTCACTGTTACACTCTGATGTACCCCACACCCCTCACTGTAACACTCTGATATACCCCACACCCCTCACTGTAACACTCTGATATATCCCACACCCCTCACTGTAACACTCTGATATACCCCACACCCCTCACTGTTACACTCTGATATATCCCACACCCCTCACTGTTACACTCTGATATACCCCACACCCCTCACTGCAACACTCTGATACATCCCACACCCCACACTGTAACACTCTGATATATCCCACACCCCTCACTGCCACACTCGGATATATCCCACACCCTCACACTCACACTCTGCTATACCCCACACCCCTCACTGTAACACTCTGATATATTCCACACCCCTCACTGTAACACTCTGACATACCCCACACCCCTCACTGTAACAGTCTGATATACCCCACACCCCTCATTGTAACAGTCTGATATACCCCACACCCCTCACCGTAACACTCTGATGTACCCCACACCCATCACTGTGTCACACTGATGTACCCCACACCCCTCACTGTAACAGTCTGATACACCCCACACCGCTCACTGTAACACTCTGATATACACCACACACCTCACTGTAACACTCTGATGTACCCCACACTCCTCATTGCAACACTCTGATACATCCAAAACCCCTCACTGTAACACTCTGATATACCCCACAACCCTCATTGTTCATTCTGATATATCCCAAACCCCTCACTGCCACACTCTGATATATCCCACACCCCTCACTGCCACACTCTGATATATCCCACACCCTCACACTCACAATCTGCTATACGCCACACCCCTCACTGTAACACTCTGATATATTCCGCATCCCTCATTGTAACACTCTGATATATCCCACACTCCTCACTGTAAAACTCTGATATACCCAACACCCCTCACTGTAACACTCTGATATACCACACACCACTCACTCTAACACCACGATATACCCCACACCCCTCACTGTAACACTCTGATATACCCCACACCCCTAACTGTAACACTCTGACATGATACAGACCCCTCACTGTAACACTCTGATATCTCCCACACCCGTCACTGTAACACTCTGATATACCCCACAACCCCCACTGTAACACTCTGATATACACCACATCGCTCGCTGTAACACTCTGATATACCCCTCATCCCTCACTGTAACACTCAGATATATCCCACACCACTCACTGTAACACTCTGATATATCCCACACCCCTCACAGTAACACTCTGATATATCCCACACCCCTCACTGGGACACTCTGATATACCCCATACACCTCACTGTAACACTCTGATATACCCCTCACCCTCACTGTAACACTCTGATATACCCCACACCCTCACTGTAACACTCTGATGTACCCCACACTCCTCATTGTAACACTGTGATATATCCAACACCCCTCACTGTAACACTCTGATATACCCCACACCCCTCACTGTAACACTCTGATATACCCCACACCCTCACTGTAACACTCTGATGTACCCCACACTCCTCACTGTAATACTATGATATATCCTACACCTCTCACTGTAACACTCTGATATACCCCACACCCCTCACTGTAACTCTCTGATATACCCCACACCACTCACTGTAACACTCTGATATATCCCACACCCCTCACTGTAACACTCTGATATACCCCACACCCCTCAATGGAACATTCTGATATGTTTCACACCCCTCACAGTAACACTCTGGTATACTCCACACCCCTCACTGTAACACTCTGATATACTCCACACTCAACACGGTAACGCCCTGATATATCCCACACACCTCACTGTAACACTCTGACATATACCACACACCTCACTGTAACACTCTGATATACCCCACATCCCCCATTGAAACACTCTGATATATCCCACACCCCTCACTGTAAAACTCTGATATATCACACACCCATCACTGTAACACTTTAATATATCCCACACCCCTCACTGTAACACTCTGATATAACCCACACCCCTCACTGTAACACTCTGATATACCCCACACCCCTCACTGTAACACTCTGATATATCACGCACCCCTCACTATAACAATCTGGCAAAATCCACACCACTCACTGTTTCACTCTGATATACCCCACACCCCTGACTGTAACACTCTGATATATCCCACACCCCTCATATAACACTCTGATATACCCCACACTGCTCATTGTAACACTCTAATATACCCCATACCCCTCACTGCAACTCTCTGATATACCCCACACTGCTCACTGTAACACTCCGATATACCACACACCCCTCACTGTAACTCTCTGATATAACCCGCACCACTCATTGAAAAACTCTGATATACGCCACACCCCTCACTGTAACACTCTGATATATCCCACACCCCTCACTGTAACACTCTGATATAACCCGCACCGCTAATTGAAAAACTCTGATATACGCCACACCCCTCACTGTAACACTCTGATAAAGCCCACACCCCCCACTGTAACACTCTTATACATCCCACAACCCTCACTGTAACACTCTGATATACTCCACACACCTCACTGTAACACTCTGATATACACCACACCCCTCACTGTAACACTCTGATATAGCCCACACCCATCACTGTAACACTTTGATAAACTCCACACCCCTCAATGTAACACTCTGATATACCCCAAACCCCTCACTGTAACACTCTGATATACGCCACACCCCTCACTTTAACACTCTGATATACACCACACCCCTCACTGTAACACTCTGATATACCCCACACCCCTCACTGTAACATTCTGATATAACTCACACCCCTCACTGTAACACTCTGATAAACCCCACACCCCTCACTGTAACACTCTGATAAACCCCACACCCCTCACTTTAACACTCTGATATATCCCACACCTCACACTGTAACACTTGGATGTACCCCACACCCCTCACTGTAACACTCTGATATATCCCACACCCCTCACTGTAACACTCTGATATATCCCACACCCCTCACAGTAACACTCTAATTAAACACACACCCCTCACTGTAACACTCTCATATATACCAAACCCCTCAAAGTAACACACTGATATATCCCACACTCCTCACTGTAACACTCAGATATAACCCACACCCCTCACTGTAACACCCGGATACACCCCACACCCCTAACGGGAACAGTCGGATATACCCCACACCCCTCACTGTAACACTCTGATATATCCCACACCCCTCACTGTAACACTCTCATATATACCACACCACTCACTGTAACACTCTGATATATCCCACACTCCTCACTGTAACACTCAGATATATCCCACACCCCTCACTGTAACACCCTGATACACCCCACACCCCTAACGGGAACAGTCAGATATACCCCACATCCCTCACTGGGGCACTCTGATATATCCCACACCCCTCACTGTAACACCCTGATACACCCCACACCCCTAACGGGAACAGTCAGATATACCCCACACCCCTCACTGTAACACTCTGATATACCCCACACCCCTCAGTGTAATACCCTGATACACCCCACACCCCAAACTGGAACAGTCT
>NW_027599694.1:0-23000 GCF_964194155.1 Cetorhinus maximus
CAACCTCAAAATTGAAAACGACAAAAAATTTCAAAAGATAAAATTGATCACACCAACAAATTCAACAACAAAATCAATATTGAAAATCATCAATAAATTAAACAACAACCTCAACATTGAAAAACACCAGCAAATTTAACAACAACCTCAACATTGAAAAACACCCAAAAATTTAACAACCTCAACATTGAAAAGGACCAACGTATTCAACAACAACCTCAACATTGAAAAAAAAAAGAGCAAAAAATAAAATTGATAAAACCAACAAATTCAACAACAACCTGATATTAAAAAACACCAACAAATTCAACAACAACATCAATATTGAAAATCACCAACAAATTCAACAACAACATCAACATTGAAAAACACCAACAAATTCAACAACAACCTCAATATTGAAACTCACCAACAAATTCAACAACAACCTCAGCATTGAAAAACACCAACAAATTCAACAACAACCTCAATATTGAAAGACACCACCAAGTTCAACAACGACCTCAACATTAAAAATCAGCAACAAATTCAACAACAATCTCAACATTGAAAAACGCCAACAAATTCAACAACAACCTCAATATTGAAAATCACCAACAAATTCAACATCAACCTCAACATTGAAAGAAACATAAAAATTCAACAACAAGCTCAACATTGAAAAACACCATAAAATTCAACAGCAACCTCAACTTTTAAAAGAAGAGTAAAAGTTCAAAAATAACATTGATAACAACAAGAAATTCAACAACAACCTCAACATTGAAAAACACCAGCAAATTCAACAACAACCTCAACATTGAAAGACACCAACAAATTCAACAACAACCTCAACATTGAAAATCACCAACAAATTCAACAGCAACCAGAACATTGAAAAAAGCCAAGAAATTCAACATGAACCTCAATATTGAAAATCACCAACAAATACAACAACAACCTCAACATTGAACAACACCAACAAATTCATCAACAACCTCAACATTGAAAAACACCAACAAATTCAACAACAATCTCAACTTTCAAAAATTCAAAAATGGTCAAAAAATTACATTGATAACACCAAAAATTCTACAACAACCTAAATATTGAAAATGACCTACAAATTCAACAACAACTTCAACATTGAAAAACACCAACAAATTCATCAACAAACTTAACATTGAAAAACACCAATAAATTCAACAACAATCTCAACATTGAAAATTACATAAAATTTCAAAAAATAACATTGAAAACACCAACAATTTCAAAAACAACCTCAACATTGAAAAACACCAACAAATTCAATAACAACCCGAACATTGAAAAAAACAAACAAATTTAGCAACAATCTCAACTTTCAAGGAATAAAAAAAGTTCAAAAAATAACATTGATAACACTAACAAATTCAACAACAACCTCAACATTGAAAAACAGCAACAAATTCAACAACAACCTCAACAATCAAAAACACCAACAAATTCAACAACAACCTTAACAGTGAAAAAAACCAATAAATTCAACAACAACCTCAACATTGAAAAATACATAAAAGTTCAAAAAATGACATTGAAAACACCAACAAATTCAACAACAACCTCAATATTGAAAATCATCATCAAATTCAACAACAACCTCAACATTGCAAAACACCAACAAATTCAACTGCAACCTCAACATTGAAAATCACCAACAAGTTCAACAACAACCTCAACATTGAAAATCACCAAAAAATTCAACAACAACCTCAAGAATGAATAACACCAAACTATTCAACATCCTCAACATTGAAAAACACCAACAAATTCAACAACAACCTCAACATTTAAAACTACAAAAAAATTAAAAAAGAACATTGATAAAAACAACAAATTCAACAACAACCTCTATATTGAAAGTCAGAAACAAAAGCAACAACAACCTCAACATTGAAAAACTCTAACAATTTGAACAACAACCTCAACATTTAAAAGAAGAGAAAAAGTTCAAAAAAAACATTGATAGCACCAACAAATTCAACAGCAATCTCAACATTGAAAATCACCAACAAATTCAACAACAACCTCATTATTGAAAATCACCAACAAATTCAACAACAACCTCAACATTGAAAAATACCAACTAATTCAACAACAACCTCAATATTGAAAGACACCAACAAATTCAACAACAACCTCAACATTGAAAAACACCAACAAATTCAACAACACCCTCAACTTTTAAAAGAAGAGAAAAAGTTCAAAAAAATCATTGATAACACCAACAAATTCAACATCAACCTCAATATTGAAAAATACAAAAAATTGGAAAAATAACAATGATAACACAGACAAATTCAACAACAACCTCCAACTTGAAAAACACAAACTAATTCAACAACAACCACCAGATTTAAATGAAGATAAAAAGTTTAAAAAAAACATTGATAACGCCAGCAAATTCAACAGAAACCTCAACATTGAAAAACGCCAAACAATTCAACAACAACCTCAATATTGAAAGACACCAACAAATTCATCAACAACGTCAATATTGAAAATCACCAACAAATTCAACAACAACCTCAAAATTGAAAAATACCAACAAATTCAACAACAACCTCAGCATTGAAAGACACAAACAAATTCAACAACAACCTCAACATTGAAAATCACCAACAATTTCAACAACCCCAAAATTGAAAAACACCACCAAATTCAACAACAACCTCAACTTTCAAAAGTACAAAACAGTTTATAAAAAAATATTGATAACACCAACAAATTCAACAACAACCTCAACATTGAAAATCATCAACAAATTCAACAACAACCTCAACATTGAAAATCACCAAAAAATTCAACAACAACCTCAAGAATGAATATCACCAACAAATTCAACAACCTCAACATTGAAAAACAACAACAAATTCAACAACAACCTCATCATGTAAAACTACAAAAAAGTCACAAACAAAGGCAACAACAACCTCAACATTGAAAGGCAGCAACAAATTCAACAACACCCTCAACTTCTAAAAGAAGAGAAAAATTTCAAAAAAAACATTGATAACACCAACAATATTGAAAGTTACCAACAAATTCAACAACAACCTCAACATTGAAAAACACCAAGAAATTCAACATCAACCTCAACATTGAAAATCAGCATCAAATTCAACAACAACCTTTACTTTGAAAAATACAAAAAAGTTCAATTAAAAAAATAGACAACACCAACAAATTCAACAATCATCTCAACAATGAAAAAAACCAACAAATTCAACATCAACCTCAACTTTTAAAAGAGAAAAAGTTCAAAAAAAACATTGATGACACCAACAAATTCAACAACAACCTCAATATTGAAAAACACCAACAAATTTAACAACAACCTCAAACTTGAAAAACACAACCTAATTCAACAACAACCTCAAAATTTAAAAGAAGATAAAAAGTTGAAAAAAAAAACATTGATAACAGCAGCAAATTCAACAGAAACCTCAACATTGAAAAACACAAAGAAATTCAACAACTACCTCAATATTGAAAGGCACCAACAAATTCAAGAAGAACCTCAACATTGAAAAACGCCAACAAATTCGACAACAACCTCAATATTGAAAGTCACCACCAAATTCAACAACAACCTCAATAATGAAAAACACAAAAAAATTCAACAACAACCTCGACTTTTAAAAGAAGAGAAAAAGATCAAAAAAATCATTGATAACACCAACAAATTCAACAAGAAACTCAACATTGAAAAACGCCAACAAATTCGACAACAACCTCAATATTGAAAGTCACCACTAAATTCAACAACAACCTAAATAATGAAAAACACAACGTTGAAAAGCACCAACAAATTCAACAACACCCTCAACTTATAAAAGAAGAGAAAAAGATCAAAAAAATCATTGATAACACCAAGAAATTCAACAAGAAACTCAACATTGAAAAACGCCAACAAATTCGATAACTACCTCAATATTGAAAGTCACCACCAAATTCAACAACGGCCTCAATAATGAAAAACACAAAAAAATTCAACAACAACCTCAACTTTTAAAAGAAGAGAAAAAGATCAAAAAAACATTGATAACACCAACAAATTCAACAACAACCTCAACATTGATAAATACAAAAAAGTTCAAAAAAAAGCATTGATAACACAAACAAATTCAACAACAACCTCAACATTGAAAATCAGCAACAAATTCAAAACGATTCTCAACATTGCAAAACGTCAACAAATTCAACAACAACCTCAACATTGAAAAATACAAAAAAGTTCAACAAAATAAACATTGATAACACCAACAAATTCAACAACAACCTCAATATTGAAAATAACCAACAAATTTAACAACAATCTCAACATTAAAAATCACCAACAAATTCAACAAGGACCGCAACTTTGAAAAACACCAACAAATTCAAGAACAATCTCAAACTTGAAAAACACAAACTAATTCAACAACAACCTCAACATTGAAAAGAAGATAAAAAGTTCAAAAAAAAACATTGACAACACCAGCAAATTCAACTACAACCTCAACATTGAAAAAGACAAACAAATTCAACAACAACATCAATATTTAAAAACACCAACAAATACAATAACAACCTCAACATTGAAAAACACCAACAAATTCAACAACACCGTCAACTTTTAAAAGAAGAGAAAAAGGTCAAAAAAATCATTGATAACACCAACAAATTCAACAACAACCTCAACATTGAAAAACACAAAGAAATTCAACAAATACCTCAATATTGAAAGACAGCAACAAATTCAAGAAGAACCTCAACATTGAAAAACGCCAACAAATTCAACAACAACCTCAATATTGAAAAAAATCAACAAATTCTACAACAAGCTCAACATTGAAAAACAACAACAAATTCAACAACACCCTCAACTTTTAAAAAAAGAGAAAAAGTTGAAAAAAATCATTGATAACACCAACAAATTCAACAAGAAACTCAACATTGAAAAACGCCAACAAATTCGACAACAACCTCAATATTGAAAGTCACCACCAAATTCAACAACAACCTCAACGTTGAAAAACACCAACAGATTCAACAAAAACCTCAACTTTTAAAAGAAGAGAAAAAGACCAATAAAACATTGATAACACCAACACATTCAACAACAACCTCAACATTGATAAATACAAAAAAGTTCAACAAAATAAACATTGATAACACCAACAAATTCAACAACAACTTCAATATTGAAAATAACCAACAAATTTAACAACAATCTCAACATTAAAAATCACCAACAAATTCAACAAGGACCGCAACTTTGAAAAACACCAACAAATTCAAGAACAATCGGAAACTTGAAAAACACAAACTAATTCAACAACAACCTCAACATTGAAAAGAAGATAAAAAGTTCAAAAAAAAAACATTGACAACACCAGCAAATTCAACTACAACCTCAACATTGAAAAAGACAAACATATTCAACAACAACATCAATATTGAAAAACACCAACAAATTCAATAACAACCTCAACATTTAAAAACACCAACAAATTCAACAACACCCTCAACTTTTAAAAGAAGAGAAAAAGTTCTAAAAAATCATTGATAACACCAACAAATTCAACAACAACCTCAATATTGAAAAATACAAAAAATTTGAAAAATAACAATGATAACACAAACAAATTCAACAACAACCTCCAACTTGAAAAACACAAACTAATTCAACAACAACCACAAGATTTAAATGAAGATAAAAAGTTAAAAAAAAAGATTGATAACACCAGCAAATTCAAGAGAAACCTCAACATTGAAAAACGCCAAATAATTCAAAAACAACCTCAATATTGAAAGACACCAACAAATTCATCAACAACGTCAATATTGAAAATCACCAACAAATTCAACAACAACCTCAACATTGAAAAACACCAACAAATTCAACAACAACCTCAACTATTAAAAGAAGAGAAAAAGTTCAAAAAAACATTGATAACACCAACAAATTCAACAATAACCTCAATATTGAAAAATACCTAAAAGTTCAAAAAATAACATTGTTAACACCAACAAATTCAACAACAACCTCAACGTGGAAAACTACAAAAATGTTCAAAAAATAACATTGATAACAATCTCAACATTGTAAATGACCAACAAATTCAACAAGGACCACAACTTTGAAAAACACCAACAAATTCAACAACAAGCTCAACATTGAAAATCACAAACAAATTCAACAACATCAATATTGAAAATCACCAACAAATTCAAAACAACCTCAACATTGAAAAAGGCCATCAAATTCAACAACCTCAACATTGAAAAACGCCGACAAATTCAACAACAACCTCAACATTGATAAATACAAAAAGTTCAAAAAATAACATTGATAACACCAACAAATTCAACAACAACCTCAACATTGAAAATCAGAAACAAATTCAAAAAGAATCTCAACATTGAAAAACGTCAACAAATTCAACAACAACCTCAACATTGAAAAACGCCAACAAATTCAACAACAACCTCAACATTGATAAATACAAAAAAGTTCAAAAAATAAAATTGATAACACCAACAAATTCAACAACAACCTCAATATTGAAAATCATCAACAAATTCATGAACAACCTAAACATTGAAAAACATCAACAGATTCAACAACAACCTCAACTTTTAAAAGAAGAGAAAAGGATCAATAAAACATTGATAACACCAACAAATTCAACAATAACCTCAACATTGACAAACACCTACAAATTCAACAACAACCTCAATATTGAAAAACGACAACAAATTCAACAACAACCTCAGCATTGAAAAACACCAACAAATTCATCAACAAACTTAACATTGAAAAACACCAATAAATTCAACAACAATCTCAACATTGAAAATTACATAAAATTTCAAAAAATAACATTGAAAACACCAACAATTTCAAAAACAACCTCAACATTGAAAAACACCAACAAATTCAATAACAACCCGAACATTGAAAAAAACAAACAAATTTAGCAACAATCTCAACTTTCAAGGAATAAAAAAAGTTCAAAAAATAACATTGATAACACTAACAAATTCAACAACAACCTCAACATTGAAAAACAGCAACAAATTCAACAACAACCTCAACAATCAAAAACACCAACAAATTCAACAACAACCTTAACAGTGAAAAAAACCAATAAATTCAACAACAACCTCAACATTGAAAAATACATAAAAGTTCAAAAAATGACATTGAAAACACCAACAAATTCAACAACAACCTCAATATTGAAAATCATCATCAAATTCAACAACAACCTCAACATTGCAAAACACCAACAAATTCAACTGCAACCTCAACATTGAAAATCACCAACAAGTTCAACAACAACCTCAACATTGAAAATCACCAAAAAATTCAACAACAACCTCAAGAATGAATAACACCAAACTATTCAACATCCTCAACATTGAAAAACACCAACAAATTCAACAACAACCTCAACATTTAAAACTACAAAAAAATTTAAAAAAGAACATTGATAAAAACAACAAATTCAACAACAACCTCTATATTGAAAGTCAGAAACAAAAGCAACAACAACCTCAACATTGAAAAACTCTAACAATTTGAACAACAACCTCAACATTTAAAAGAAGAGAAAAAGTTCAAAAAAAACATTGATAGCACCAACAAATTCAACAGCAATCTCAACATTGAAAATCACCAACAAATTCAACAACAACCTCATTATTGAAAATCACCAACAAATTCAACAACAACCTCAACATTGAAAAATACCAACTAATTCAACAACAACCTCAATATTGAAAGACACCAACAAATTCAACAACAACCTCAACATTGAAAAACACCAACAAATTCAACAACACCCTCAACTTTTAAAAGAAGAGAAAAAGTTCAAAAAAATCATTGATAACACCAACAAATTCAACATCAACCTCAATATTGAAAAATACAAAGAATTGGAAAAATAACAATGATAACACAGACAAATTCAACAACAACCTCCAACTTGAAAAACACAAACTAATTCAACAACAACCACCAGATTTAAATGAAGATAAAAAGTTTAAAAAAAACATTGATAACGCCAGCAAATTCAACAGAAACCTCAACATTGAAAAACGCCAAACAATTCAACAACAACCTCAATATTGAAAGACACCAACAAATTCATCAACAACGTCAATATTGAAAATCACCAACAAATTCAACAACAACCTCAAAATTGAAAAATACCAACAAATTCAACAACAACCTCAGCATTGAAAGACACAAACAAATTCAACAACAACCTCAACATTGAAAATCACCAACAATTTCAACAACCCCAAAATTGAAAAACACCACCAAATTCAACAACAACCTCAACTTTCAAAAGTACAAAACAGTTTATAAAAAAATATTGATAACACCAACAAATTCAACAACAACCTCAACATTGAAAATCATCAACAAATTCAACAACAACCTCAACATTGAAAATCACCAAAAAATTCAACAACAACCTCAAGAATGAATATCACCAACAAATTCAACAACCTCAACATTGAAAAACAACAACAAATTCAACAACAACCTCATCATGTAAAACTACAAAAAAGTCACAAACAAAGGCAACAACAACCTCAACATTGAAATGCAGCAACAAATTCAACAACACCCTCAACTTCTAAAAGAAGAGAAAAATTTCAAAAAAAACATTGATAACACCAACAATATTGAAAGTTACCAACAAATTCAACAACAACCTCAACATTGAAAAACACCAAGAAATTCAACATCAACCTCAACATTGAAAATCAGCATCAAATTCAACAACAACCTTTACTTTGAAAAATACAAAAAAGTTCAATTAAAAAAATAGATAACACCAACAAATTCAACAATCATCTCAACAATGAAAAAAACCAACAAATTCAACATCAACCTCAACTTTTAAAAGAGAAAAAGTTCAAAAAAAACATTGATGACACCAACAAATTCAACAACAACCTCAATATTGAAAAACACCAACAAATTTAACAACAACCTCAAACTTGAAAAACACAACCTAATTCAACAACAACCTCAAAATTTAAAAGAAGATAAAAAGTTGAAAAAAAAAACATTGATAACAGCAGCAAATTCAACAGAAACCTCAACATTGAAAAACACAAAGAAATTCAACAACTACCTCAATATTGAAAGGCACCAACAAATTCAAGAAGAACCTCAACATTGAAAAACGCCAACAAATTCGACAACAACCTCAATATTGAAAGTCACCACCAAATTCAACAACAACCTCAATAATGAAAAACACAAAAAAATTCAACAACAACCTCGACTTTTAAAAGAAGAGAAAAAGATCAAAAAAATCATTGATAACACCAACAAATTCAACAAGAAACTCAACATTGAAAAACGCCAACAAATTCGACAACAACCTCAATATTGAAAGTCACCACTAAATTCAACAACAACCTCAATAATGAAAAACACAACGTTGAAAAGCACCAACAAATTCAACAACACCCTCAACTTATAAAAGAAGAGAAAAAGATCAAAAAAATCATTGATAACACCAAGAAATTCAACAAGAAACTCAACATTGAAAAACGCCAACAAATTCGATAACTACCTCAATATTGAAAGTCACCACCAAATTCAACAACGGCCTCAATAATGAAAAACACAAAAAAATTCAACAACAACCTCAACTTTTAAAAGAAGAGAAAAAGATCAAAAAAACATTGATAACACCAACAAATTCAACAACAACCTCAACATTGATAAATACAAAAAAGTTCAAAAAAAAGCATTGATAACACCAACAAATTCAACAACAACCTCAACATTGAAAATCAGCACCAAATTCAAAAAGATTCTCAACATTGCAAAACGTCAACAAATTCAACAACAACCTCAACATTGAAAAATACAACAAAGTTCAACAAAATAAACATTGATAACACCAACAAATTCAACAACAACCTCAATATTGAAAATAACCAACAAATTTAACAACAATCTCAACATTAAAAATCACCAACAAATTCAACAAGGACCGCAACTTTGAAAATCACCAACAAATTCAACAACAACCTCAACATTGAAAAACACCAACAAATTCAACAACAACCTCAACTATTAAAAGAAGAGAAAAAGTTCAAAAAAACATTGATAACACCAACAAATTCAACAATAACCTCAATATTGAAAAATACCTAAAAGTTCAAAAAATAACATTGTTAACACCAACAAATTCAACAACAACCTCAACGTGGAAAACTACAAAAATGTTCAAAAAATAACATTGATAACAATCTCAACATTGTAAATGACCAACAAATTCAACAAGGACCACAACTTTGAAAAACACCAACAAATTCAACAACAAGCTCAACATTGAAAATCACAAACAAATTCAACAACATCAATATTGAAAATCACCAACAAATTCAAAACAACCTCAACATTGAAAAAGGCCATCAAATTCAACAACCTCAACATTGAAAAACGCCGACAAATTCAACAACAACCTCAACATTGATAAATACAAAAAGTTCAAAAAATAACATTGATAACACCAACAAATTCAACAACAACCTCAACATTGAAAATCAGAAACAAATTCAAAAAGAATCTCAACATTGAAAAACGTCAACAAATTCAACAACAACCTCAACATTGAAAAACGCCAACAAATTCAACAACAACCTCAACATTGATAAATACAAAAAAGTTCAAAAAATAAAATTGATAACACCAACAAATTCAACAACAACCTCAATATTGAAAATCATCAACAAATTCATGAACAACCTAAACATTGAAAAACATCAACAGATTCAACAACAACCTCAACTTTTAAAAGAAGAGAAAAGGATCAATAAAACATTGATAACACCAACAAATTCAACAATAACCTCAACATTGACAAACACCTACAAATTCAACAACAACCTCAATATTGAAAAACGACAACAAATTCAACAACAACCTCAGCATTGAAAAACGCCAACAAATTCAACAACAAACTCATTATTGAAAAACGCCAACAATTTTAAAATCGACTTCAACATTGAAAAACAACAACAAATTGTACATCAACGTCAACATATAAAAGAAGAGAAAAAGTTCAAAAAAACATTGATAACATCAACAAATTCAACAACAACCTCAACATTGATAAATACAAAAAGTTCAAAAAATAACATTGATAACACCAACAAATAGAACAACAACCTCAACATTGAAAATCAGCAACAAATTCAAAAAGAATCTCAACATTCAAAAACGTCAACAAATTCAACAACAACCTCAACAATGAAAAACACAAAAAAATTCAACAACCTCAACTTTTAAAAGAAGAGAAAAAGATCAAAAAAACATTGATAACACCAACAAATTCAACAATAACCTCAACATTGATAAATACAAAAAAGTTCAAAAAAAAAGCATTGATAACACAATCAAATTCAACAACAACCTCAACATTGAAAATCAGCAAGAAATTCAAAACGATTCTCAACATTGCAAAACGTCAACAAATTCAACAACAACCTCAACATTGAAAAATACAAAAAAGTTCAACAAAATAAACATTGATAACACCAACAAATTCAACAACAACCTCAATATTGAAAATAACCAACAAATTTAAAAACAATCTCAACATTAAAAATCACCAACAAATTCAACAAGGACCGCAACTTTGAAAAACACCAACAAATCAAAGAACAATCTCAAACTTGAAAAACACAAACTAATTCAACAACAACCTCAACATTGAAAAGACGATAAAAAGTTCAAAAAAAAACATTGACAACACCAGCAAATTCAACTACAACCTCAACATTGAAAAAGACAAACATATTCAACAACAACATCAATATTGAAAAACACCAACAAATTCAATAACAACCTCAACATTTAAAAACACCAACAAATTCAACAACACCCTCAACTTTTAAAAGAAGAGAAAAAGTTCAAAAAAATCATTGATAACACCAACAAATTCAACAACAACCTCAACATTGAAAAACACAAAGAAATTCAACAACTACCTCAATATTGAAAGACAGCAACAAATTCAAGAAGAACCTCAACATTGAAAAACGCCAACAAATTCAAAAACACCCTCAACTTTTAAAAAAAGAGAAAAAGTTGAAAAAAATCATTGATAACACCAACAAATTCAACAAGAAACTCAACATTGAAAAACGCCATCAAATTCGACAACAACCTCAATATTGAAAGTCACCACCAAATTCAACAACAACCTCAATAATGAAAAACACAAAAAAATTCAATAACAACCTCAACTGTTAAAAGAAGAGAAAAAGATCAAAAAAACATTGATAACACCAACAAATTTAACAACAATCTCAACATTAAAAATCACCAACAAATTCAACAAGGGCCAAAACTTTGAAAAACACCAACAAATTCAAGAACAACCTCAAACTTGAAAAACACAAACTAATTCAACAACAACCTCAACATTGAAAATCACCAACAAATTCAACAACAACCTCAACATTGAAAAACACCAACAAATTCAACAACAACCTCAACTTTTAAAAGAAGAGAAAAAGTTCAAAATAACATTGTTAACACCAACAAATTCAACAACAACCTCAACGTGGAAAACTACAAAAATGTTCAAAAAATAACTTTGATAACAATCTCAACATTGTAAATGACCAACAAATTCAACAAGGACCACAACTTTGAAAAACACCAACAAATTCAACAACAAGCTCAACATTGAAAATCACGAACAAATTCAACAACATCAATATTGAAAATCACCTACAAATTCAAGAACAACCTCAACATTGAAAAACGCCAACAAATTCAACAACAACCTCAACATTGATAAATACAAAAAGTTCAAAAAATAACATTGATAACACCAACAAATACAACAACAACCTCAACATTGAAAATCAGCAACAAATTCAAAAAGAATCTCAACATTCAAAAACGTCAACAAATTCAATAACAACCTCAACATTGAAAAACACCAACAGTTTCAACAACAACCTCAAACTTGAAAAACACAAACTAATTCAACAACAACCTGAACATTTAAAGGAAGATAAAAAGTTCAAAAAAAAACATTGACAACACCAGCAAATTCAACAACAACCTCAACATTGAAAAAGACAAACAAATTCAACAACAACCTCAATATTGAAAGACACCAACAAATTCAACAACAACCTCAACATTGAAAAACACCAACAAATTCAACAACACCCTCAACTTTTAAAAGAAGTGAAAAAGTTCAAAAAAATCATTGATAACACCAACAAATTCAACAATAACCTCAATATTGAAAAATACAAAAAATTCGAAAAATAACAATGATAACACAAACAAATTCAACAACAACCTCCAACTTGAAAAACACAAACTAATTCAACAACAACCACAAGATTTAAATGAAGATAAAAAGTTAAAAAAAAACATTGATAACACCAGCAAATTCAACAGAAACCTCAACATTGAAAAACGCCAAATAATTCAACAACAACCTCAATATTGAAAGACACCAACAAATTCATCAACAACGTCAATATTGAAAATCACCAACAAATTCAACAACAACCTCAACATTGAAAAACATCAACAAATTCAACAACAAGCTCAATTTTTAAAAGAAGAGAAAAAGTTCAAAAAAACATTGATAACACCAACAAATTCAACAATAACCTCAATATTGAAAAATACACAAAAGTTCAAAAAATAACATTGTTAACACCAACAAATTCAACAACAACCTCAACGTGGAAAACTACAAAAATGTTCAAAAAATAACATTGATAACAATCTCAACATTGTAAATGACCAACAAATTCAACAAGGACCACAACTTTGAAAAACACCAACAAATTCAACAACAAGCTCAGCATTGAAAATCACGAACAAATTCAACAACATCAATATTGAAAATCACCAACAAATTCAAGAACAACCTCAACATTGAAAATCGCCAACAAATTCAACAACAACCTCAACATTGATAAATACAAAAAGTTCAAAAAATAACATTGATAACACCAACAAATACAACAACAACCTCAACATTGAAAATCAGCAACAAATTCAAAAAGATTCTCAACATTGCAAAATGTCAAAAAATTCAACAACAACCTCAACTTTGAAAAATACAAAAAAGTTAAACAAAATAAACATTGATAACACCAACAAATTCAACAACAACCTCAATATTGAAAATAACCAACAAATTTAACAACAATCTCAACATTAAAAATCACCAACAAATTCAACAAGGACCACAACTTTGAAAAACACCAACAAATTCAAGAACAACCTCAAACTTGAAAAACACAAACTAATTCAACAACAACCTCAACATTTAAAGGAAGATAAAAAGTTAAAAAAAAAACATTGACAACACCAGCAAATTCAACAACAACCTCAACATTGAAAAAGACAACCAAATTCAACAACAACCTCAACATTGAAAAACACCAACAAATTCAACAACACCCTCAACTTTTAAAAGAAGAGAAAAAGTTCAAAAAAATCATTGATAACACCAACAAATTCAACATCAACCTCAATATTGAAAAATACAAAAAATTCGAAAAATAACAATGATAACACAAATAAATTCAACAACAACCTCCAACTTGAAAGAGCACAAACTAATTCAACAACAACCACAAGATTTAAATGAAGATAAAAAGTTAAAAAAAAACATTGATAACACCAGCAAATTCAACAGAAACCTCAACATTGAAAAACGCCAAATAATTCAACAACAACCTCAATATTGAAAGGCACCAACAAATTCATCAACAACGTCAATATTGAAAATCACCAACAAATTCAACAACAACCTCAACATTGAAAAACACCAACAAATTCAACAACAAGCTCAACTTTTAAAAGAAGAGAAAAAGTTCAAAAAAACATTGATAACACCAACAAATTCAACAATAACCTCAATATTGAAAAATACACAAAAGTTCAAAAAATAACATTGTTAACACCAACAAATTCAACAACAACCTCAGCGTGGAAAACTACAAAAATGTTCAAAAAATAACATTGATAACAATCTCAACATTGTAAATGACCAACAAATTCAACAAGGACCACAACTTTGAAAAACACCATCAAATTCAACAACTAGCTCAACATTGAAAATCACGAACAAATTCAACAACATCAATATTGAAAATCACCAACAAATTCAAGAACAACCTCAACATTGAAAAACGCCAACAAATTCAACAACAACATCAACATTGAAAAACGCCGACAAATTCAACAACAACCTCAACATTGATAAATACAAAAAGTTCAAAAAATAACATTGATAACACCAACAAATTCAACAACAACCTCAATATTGAAAATCAGCAACAAATTCAAAAAGAATCTCAAAATTGAAAAACGTCAACAAATTCAACAACAACCTCAACATTGAAAAACGCCAACAAATTCAACAACAACCTCAATATTGAAAATCATCAACAAATTCAAGAACAACCTAAACATTGAAAAACATCAACAGATTCAACAACAACCTCAACTTTTAAAAGAAGAGAAAAGGATCAAAAAAACATTGTTAACACAAAAAAATTCAACAACAACCTCAACTTTTAAAAGAAGAGAAAAAGATCAAAAAAACATTGATAACACCAACAAATTCAACAACAACCTCAACATTGATAAATACAAAAAAGTTCAAAAAATAACATTGATAACACCAACAAATTCAACAACAACCTCAACATTGAAAATCAGCAACATATTCAAAAAGATTCTCAACGTTGCAAAACGTCAACAAATTCAACAACAACCTCAACATTGAAAAATACAAAAAAGTTCAACAAAATAAACATTGATAACACCAACAAATTCAACAACAACCTCAATATTGAAAATAACCAACAAATTTAACAACAATCTCAACATTAAAAGTCACCAACAATTTCAACAAGGAGCACAACTTTGAAAAACACCAACAAATTCAAGAACAACCTCAAACTTGAAAAACACAAACTAATTCAACAACAACCTGAGCATTTAAAGGAAGATAAAAAGTTCAAAAAAAAAACATTGACAACACCAGCAAATTCAACAACAACCTCAACATTGAAAAAGACAACCAAATTCAACAACAACCTCAATATTGAAAGACACCAACAAATTCAACAACAACCTCAACATTGAAAAACACCAACAAATTCAACAACACCCTCAACTTTTAAAAGAAGAGAAAAAGTTCAAAAAAATCATTGATAACACCAACAAATTCAACATCAACCTCAATATTGAAAAATACAAAAAATTCGAAAAATAACAATGATAACACAAACAAATTCAACAACAACCTCCAACTTGAAAAACACAAACTAATTCAACAACAACCACAAGATTTAAATGAAGAAAAAATGTTTAAAAAAAACATTGATAACACCAGCAAATTCAACAGAAACCTCAACATTGAAAAACACCAAATAATTCAAAAACAACCTCAATATTGAAAGACACCAACAAATTCATCAACAACGTCAATATTGAAAATCACCAACAAATTCAACAACAACCTCAACATTGAAAAACACCAACAAATTCAACAACAACCTCAACTTTTAAAAGAAGAGAAAAAGTTCAAAAAAACATTGATAACACCAACAAATTCAACAATAACCTCAATATTGAAAAATACACAAAAGTTCAAAAAATAACATTGTTAACACCAACAAATTCAACAACAACCTCAACGTGGAAAACTACAAAAATGTTCAAAAAATAACTTTGATAACAATCTCAACATTGTAAATGACCAACAAATTCAACAAGGACCACAACTTTGAAAAACACCAACAAATTCAACAACAAGCTCAACATTGAAAATCACGAACAAATTCAACAACATCAATATTGAAAATCACCTACAAATTCAAGAACAACCTCAACATTGAAAAACGCCAACAAATTCAACAACAACCTCAACATTGATAAATACAAAAAGTTCAAAAAATAACATTGATAACACCAACAAATACAACAACAACCTCAACATTGAAAATCAGCAACAAATTCAAAAAGAATCTCAACATTCAAAAACGTCAACAAATTCAACAACAACCTCAACATTGAAAAACACCAACAGATTCAACAACAACCTCAACTTTTAAAAGAAGAGAAAAAGATCAAAAAAACATTGATAACATCAACACATTCAACAACAACCTCAACATTGATAAATACAAAAAAGTTCAAAAAATAACATTGATAACACCAACAAATTCAACAACAACCTCAACATTGAAAATCAGCAACAAATTCAAAAAGATTCTCAACATTGCAAAACGTCAACAAATTCAACAACAACCTCAACATTGAAAAATACAAAAAAGTTCAACAAAATAAACATTGATAACACCAACAAATTCAACAACAACCTCAATATTGAAAATAACCAACAAATTTAACAACAATCTCAACATTAAAAATCACCAACAAATTCAACAAGGACCACAACTTTGAAAAACACCAACAAATTCAAGAACAACCACAAACTTGAAAAACACAAACTAATTCAACAACAACCTGACCATTTAAAGGAAGATAAAAAGTTAAAAAAAAAACATTGACAACACCAGCAAATTCAACAACAACCTCAACATTGAAAAAGACAAACAAATTCAACAACAACCTCAATATTGAAAGACACCAACAAATTCAACAACAACCTCAACATTGAAAAACACCAACAAATTCAACAACACCCTCAACTTTTAAAAGAAGAGAAAAAGTTCAAAAAAATCATTGATAACACCAACAAATTCAACATCAACCTCAATATTGAAAAATACAAAAAATTCGAAAAATAACAATGATAACACAAATAAATTCAACAACAACCTCCAACTTGAAGAGCACAAACTAATTCAACAACAACCAAAAGATTTAAATGAAGATAAAAAGTTAAAAAAAGCATTGATAACACCAACAAATTCAACAGAAACCCCAACATTGAAAAACGCCAAATAATTCAACAACAACTACAATATTGAAAGACACCAACAAATTCATCAACAACGTCAATATTGAAAATCACCAACAAATTCAACAACAACCTCAACATTGCAAAACACCAACAAATTCAACAACAAGCTCAACTTTTAAAAGAAGAGAAAAAGTTGAAAAAAACATTGATAACACCAACAAATTCAACAATAACCTCAATATTGAAAAATACACAAAAGTTCAAAAAATAACATTGTTAACACCAACAAATTCAACAACAACCTCAGCGTGGAAAACTACAAAAATGTTCAAAAAATAACATTGATAACAATCTCAACATTGTAAATGACCAACAATTTCAACAAGGACCACAACTTTGAAAAACACCATCAAATTCAACAAAAAGCTCAACATTGAAAATCACAAACAAATTCAACAAAATCAATACTGAAAATCACCAACAAATTCAAGAACAACCTCAACATTGAAAAACGTCAACAAATTCAACAACAACATCAACATTGAAAAACGCCGACAAATTCAACAACAACCTCAACATTGATAAATACAAAAAGTTCAAAAAATAACATTGATAACACCAACAAATTCAACAAAAACCTCAATATTGAAAATCAGCAACAAATTCAAAAAGAATCTCAAAATTGAAAAACGTCAACAAATTCAACAACAACCTCAACATTGAAAAACGCCAACAAATTCAACAACAACCTCAATATTGAAAATCATCAACAAATTCAAGAACAACCTAAACATTGAAAAACATCAACAGATTCAACAACAACCTCAACTTTTAAAAGAAGAGAAAAGGATCAAAAAAACATTGATAACACCAACAAATTCAACAATAACCTCAACATTGACAAACACCTACAAATTCAACAACAACCTCAATATTGAAAAACGCCAACAAATTCAACAACAACCTCAACATTGAAAAACGCCAACAAATTCAACAACAAACTCAATATTGAAACACGCCAACAATTTCAAAATCAACTTCAACATTGAAAAACAACAACAAATTGTACAACAACGTCAACTTATAAAATAAGAGAAAAAGTTCAAAAAAACATTGATAACATCAACAAATTCAACAACAACCTCAACATTGAAAAACACCAACAAATTGAACAACAACCTCAACTTTTAAAAGAAGAGAAAAAATTCAAAAAAACAATGAGAACACCAGCAAATTCAACAACAACCTCAATATTGAAAAACACCAACAAATTCGACAACAACCACAACCTTGAAAAACACCAACAAATTCAACAACAACCTCAACATTGAAAAATACAAAAAAGGTCGAAAAATATCATTGATAACACCAACAAATTCAGCACAACCTCAACATTGAAAAATATGAAAAAGTTCGAAAAATAACATTGATAACACCAACAAATTCAACAACAAATTCAACATTGAAAAAAACCAACAAATTCAACAACAAGCTTAACACTGAAAATCACCAACAAATTCAACAACATCCCCAACATTGAAAAACGCCAACAAATTCAACAACAACCTCAATATTGAAAGACACCAACAAATTGAACAACAACCTCAACATTTAAAATGACCAACAAATTCAACAACTTCAATATTCAAAATCACCAACAAATTCAACAACAAATTCAACATTGAATAATACAAAAAAGTTCAATAAATAACATTGATAACACCAACAAATTCAATAACAACCTCAACATTGAAAGAAACCAACAAATTGAACAACAAACTCCACATTGTAAAACACCATCAAATCCAACAACAACCTCAAATATTAAAAGTACAAAAAAGTTTTAATAAAAACATTGATAACACCAACAAATTAAACAACAAGCTCAATTTTGAAAATCAACAACAAATTCAACAACAAACTCAACATTGAAAATCACCAATAAATTCATCAACAACCTCATTAGTGAAAGACAACAACAAATTCAACAACAACCTCAACATTGAAAAACACATACAAATTCAACAACTTCAATATTTAAAATCACCAACAAATTCTACAACAACCTCGACATTGCAAAACGTCAACAAATTCAACAACAACCTCAACATTGAAAAATACAACAAAGTTCAACAAAATAAACATTGATAACACCAACAAATTCAACAACAACCTCAATATTGAAAATAACCAACAAATTTAAAAACAATCTCAACATTAAAAATCACCAACAAATTCAACAAGGACCGCAACTTTAAAAAACACCAACAAATTCAAGAACAACCTCAACATTTAAAAGAAGATAAAAAGTTCAAAAAAAAACATTGACAACACCAGCAAATTCAACTACAACCTCAACATTGAAAAAGACAAACAAATTCAACAACAACATCAATATTGAAAAACACCAACAAATTCAATAACAACCTCAACATTGAAAAACACCAACAAATTCAACAACACCCTCAACTTTTAAAAGAAGAGAAAAAGGTCAAAAAAATCGTTGATAACACCAACAAATTCAACAACAACCTCAACATTGAAAAACAAAAAGAAATTCAACAACTACCTCAATATTGAAAGACAGCAACAAATTCAAGAAGAACCTCAACATTGAAAAACGCCAACAAATTCAACAACAACCTCAATATTGAAAAAAATCAACAAATTCTACAACACGCTCAACATTGAAAAACAACAACAAATTCAACAACACCCTCAACTTTTAAAAAAAGAGAAAAAGTTGAAAAAAATCATTGATAACACCAACAAATTCAACAAGAAACTCAACATTGAAAAACGCCAACAAATTCGACAACAACCTCAATATTGAAAGTCACCACCAAATTCAACAACAACCTCAATATTGAAAAACACAAAAAAATTCAACAACAACCTCAACTTTTAAAAGAAGAGAAAAAGATCAAAAAAACATTGATAACACCAACAAATTCAACAACAACCTCAACATTGATAAATACAAAAAAGTTCAAAAAATAACATTGATAACACCAACAAATTCAACAACAACCTCAACATTGAAAATCAGCACCAAATTCAAAAAGATTCTCAACATTGCAAAACGTCAACAAATTCAACAACAACCTCAACATTGAAAAATACAACAAAGTTCAACAAAATAAACATTGATAACACCAACAAATTCAACAACAACCTCAATATTGAAAATAACCAACAAATTTAACAACAATCTCAACATTAAAAATCACCAACAAATTCAACAACAACCTCAACTTTTAAAAGAAGAGAAAAAATTCAAAAAAACAATGATAACACCAGCAAATTCAACAACAACCTCAATATTGATAGTCACCAAAAAATTCAACAACAACCTCAACATTGAAAAACACCAACAAATTCGACAACAACCACAACCTTGAAAAACACCAACAAATTCAACAACAACCTCAACATTGAAAAATACAAAAAAGTTCGAAAAATATCATTGATAACACCAACAAATTCAACAACAAATTCAACATTGAAAAAAACCAACAAATTCAACAACAAGCTTAACATTGAAAATCACCAACAAATTCAACAACAACCCCAACATTGAAAAATGCCAACAAATTCAACAACAACCTCAATATTGAAAGACACCAACAAATTGAACAACAACCTCAACATTTAAAATGACCAACAAATTCAACAACTTCAATATTGAAAATCACCAACAAATTCAACAACAAATTCAACATTGAATAATACAAAAAAGTTCAATAAATAACATTGATAACACCAACAAATTCAATAACAACCTCAACATTGAAAGAAACCAACAAATTGAACAACAAACTCCACATTGTAAAAGACCATCAAATCCAACAACAACCTCAAATTTTAAAAGTACAAAAAAGTTTTAATAAAAACATTGATAACACCAACAAATTAAACAAGCTCAATTTTGTAAATCAACAACAAATTCAACAACAACCTCAACATTTAAAATCACCAATAAATTCATCAACAACCTCATTAGTGAAAGACAACAACAAATTCAACAACAACCTCAACATTGAAAAACACATACAAATTCAACAACTTCAATATTTAAAATCACCAACAAATTCTACAACAACCTCGACATTGAAAAACGACAACAAATTCAACAACAACCTCAACATTGAATAAAGCAAACAAATTTAACAACAACCTCAACCTTGACAAACGCCAACAAATTGAACAACAACCTCAACATTGAAAACTACAAACATTTTCAAAAAATAACATTGATAACACCAACAAATTCAACAACAAACTCAATATTGAAAATCAACAACAAATTCAACAACAACTTCAAGATTGAAAAATACAAAAAAGTTCAAAAAATACATTGATAACACCAACAAATTCAACTACAACCTTAACATTGAAAAATAGATAAAAGTTCAATGAATAACATGGATAACACCAACAAATTCAACAACAACCTCAAGATTGAAAAACACCAACAATTTCAACAACAACCTCAACATTGAAAAACACCAACAAATTCAACTACAAACTCAATATTGAAAATCACCAACAAATTCAATAACAACCTCAACATAGGAAAACACCAAAAAATTCAACAACAACGTCAAAAATGAAAAACACCAACAAATTCAAAAAAAACCTCAACTTCTAAAAGTACAAACAAGTTCAACAAAATAAACATTGATGACACTATCCATTTCAACAACAATCTCAACATTAAATGTTACCATCAAATTCAGCAACCTCAACACTGAAAATCACCAACCAACTCAGCAACAACATCATCATTGAAAAAAAATAAAAAATTCAGGAACAACCTCAACTTTCAAAACTACAAAACAGTTCAACAATATAAACATTGACAACACCAACAAATTCAACTGCAACATTAATATTGAAAAACACCAACAAATTTAACAACAACCTCAACGATGAAAACACCCAAAAATTCAACAAAAACCTCAACAATGAAAAACACGAACAAATTCAAAATCAACCCCAATTTTTAAAAGTACAAAAAGTTCAAATAAA
>NW_027599695.1:0-22997 GCF_964194155.1 Cetorhinus maximus
ACTCTCTCCCACCCTCACTCTCTCCCACCCTCACTCTCTCCCACCCTCACTCTCTCCCACCCTCACTCTCTCCCACCCTCACTCTCTCCCACCCTCACTCTCTCCCACCCTCACTCTCTCCCACCCTCACTCTCTCCCACCCTCACTCTCTCTCCCTCTCCCTCCCCCTCTCCCCCTCCCCCTCTCTCTTTCTCTCTCTCCCTACCTCTCCCCCACCCTCTCTTTCTCTCTCTCCCTCCCTCTCCCCCTCCCCCCACCTCTCTCTTTCTCTCTCCCTCTCCGTCTCCCTCTCCCCATCTCCCTCTCCAACACACGCCTCGGAGTCAGAAGGATTTCTTTATTCGTTCACGGGATGTGGGTGTCGCTGGTTAGACCAGCATTTGTCGCCCATCCCTAATTGCCCCTTGAGAAGGTGGGGTGGGGGTGAGCCGCCTTCTTGAACCGCTGCAGTCCCTGTGTGGTGTAGGTACACCCACAGCGCTGTTAGGGAGGGAGTTCCAGGATTTTGTCCCGTGTGGTGTAGGTACACCCACGGCGCTGTTAGGGAGGGAGTTCCAGGATTTTGTCCGTGTGGTGTAGGTACACCCACAGCGCTGTTAGGGAGGGAGTTCCAGGATTTTGTCCGTGTGGTGTAGGTACATCCACAGCGCTGTTAGGGAGGGAGTTCCAGGATTTTGTCCGTGTGGTGTAGGTACACCCACAGCGCTGTTAGGGAGGGAGTTCCAGGATTTTGACCCAGCGACAGTGAAGGAACGGCTGATATATTTCAACATTGTGTATTCGATCCCCCACACCTGAGAGTTCTAGCCCATAATCCAATACTGGCTGCGGTACTAAGGGAGTGCCACACTGTCGGAGGGTCAGTGCTGAGGGAACGCCGTACTGTCGGAGGGTAAGTGCTGAGGGAGCGCCGCACTGTCGAAGGGTCAGTGCTGAGGGAGCGCCGCACTGTCGGAGGGTCAGTGCTGAGGGAGCGCCGTGCCGTCGGAGGGTCAGCACTGAGGGAGCGCCGCGCTGTCGGAGGGTCAGCGCTGAGGGAGTGCCGCACTGTCGGAGGGTCAGCGCTGAGGGAGCGCCGTGCTGTCGGAGGGTCAGCACTGAGGGAGCGCCGCACTGTGGGAGGGTCAGCGCTGAGGGAGCGCCGCGCTGTTGGAGGGTCAGCGCTGAGGGAGCCCCACACTGTCGGAGGGTCAGCGCTGAGGGAGCGCCGCGCTGTCGGAGGGTCAGCGCTGAGGGAGCGCCGCACTGTCGGAGGGTCAGCGCTAAGGGTGCGCCGCACTGTCGGAGGGTCAGTGATGAGGGAGCGCCGCACTGTGGGAGGGTCAGCGCTGAGGGAGAGCCACACTGTCGGAGGGTCAGCGCTGAGGGAGCACCGCACTGTCGGAGGGTCAGCGCTGAGGGAGCGCCGCGCTGTCGGAGGGTCAGCGCTGAGGGAGCGCCGCACTGTCGGAGGGTCAGTGCTGAGGGAGCGCCGCACTGTCGGAGGGTCAGCGCTAAGGGTGCATGCGCTGCTGGGAGTTCCCGACCGTATGTTGTGGCCAATATCGATCACTCAATGAACATAATTAAGGAAAAGCCGATCCTGCAGTCAATTTCACCTTGCCGTTTGTGGGAGCTTGCTGTGCTGCCAAATCGGCTCCTGTGTTTCCTACAACACAACAGCGGCCCACACCTCATAGAAAGTTCCTCACCGGCTGTTCGGAGGTGGTGAAAGCCACCATACAGACACAGGTACCCCACCCCACTTTGGTCTTTAATAACACTAGCGCCGGAGAGGCGGCTTTACCCAGCGCTTTTGCCAAAGTCATGAACCTCGAACTCATTCGAGCAGGGCAAAGATCTGAGAATCGTTGGCTGGTAGGTCAGACAGCAGAGACTGAAAAGGCTGAGGTGGGAGATGGCTATCCAGCTGGCGGAGAGCATTTTTAACTCATCAGCCTTTCTCAGATGCTGGGCTGAGACGAGCTCAAACCTGCAGAGCTCATCCCTGTGGTCATGTGTTTGGCGATGAAGATGGAGGAGATAGCCAGCTAGATTTAAGATTTCGCGTGCCCTAATTTGGCACAACTATTTTACAGAGAGCTCTTGCAAGTAAGGAGCGAAGACTTTAGACACAGGTCATTGAGTTAAAACCGAAGACAGTCAGACTGCAAGGTTTAAGATCGTCAAAGGGTTAGGCGTAAAAGCAGGCGTGGTGAAGTGGAAATGGACAAACTAAGATGGGGATACAAGAAAATACAACGTGAATGGGAATTTGGGTCAGGTGATAAACGAGGAGTTGAATTCGGAGCTGTCGAATTTCAAAGAGAGGATGTTTTACAACTGGCAAAGACCACGAAGGAATAGAGCAAAGTTATTGAGTTTAATTTTCCCAAAAGCGGCGGTCATCCAGACAACATGAAAGGTTTTTACTATTCTGGGAAAGGTAGCTTCCTTTATTCTCTATACCAAGATGGAAGAGAGGAAAATTAAGGAAACTTAAGGAAAGATTGAAGGTGGTATGGGGTGCTGGCCATGTGACCTTCAAGACTGGGCCGTGCCAGGAAAGACCGGTGGAGTAAACAGCCTCCGGCCACCCCAGAGAAGTGCCTGATTGTTCCAGAAAGCAAGGTTTTGTTACAAGCCTTGGATTTCCATTGTCGTGTGAGAGGGAGAGAGAAGCCCTGGGAAGTATGTCCCCTATAGCAACAGTGGGAGCCTTGCGGTAATATTACTGGATGTTTCATGGGTTAAGAATCTTTAGGGACTGCTGCCCGGAAAAGGGTGTTTATTGGTCAGCCTAGCTAAGTAGAAATCTTTTGGGAAATGTTATAAGGCTAAATTTCACGGTGTGACTGTAATCTTGTTCTTTGCTTCTGTTTGTAAGTGTTTTATTTTAACATTTAAAATCTCCAAAAGTGTCAGTGGAATCTTTACTTCTGACTCCGGTTCGCATACTTTCTCGTAATAAATACTGCACGCAAACCCATTGTGTCAGCTTGACCAAGTTTCACTTTGGGATTTGGTCAGCCAGGAAAATACCACCTGCCATATCATAACACGAGTGAAGTGGAGGATCGAAGCACAGCATTAAAGGCTGAGGCCCAGATAAATAACTGCGTGTATATGAGAGAATAGCAGCCCTTGTGTTTGTCTTGGAGAATAGCAGCCCCTGTGTACATTACAGAGAATAGCAGCCCCTGTGTACATTACAGAGAACAGCAGCCCCTGTGTATATTATGGAGAATAGCAGCCCCTGTGTACATTACAGAGAACAGCAGCCCCTGTGTATATTATAGAGAATAGCAGTCCCTGTGTATATTATAGAGAATAGCAGCCCCTGTGTGTATTATAGAGAATAGCAGCCCCTGTGTATATTATAGAGAATAGCAGCCCCTGTGTATATTATAGTGCATAGCAGCCCCTGTGTACATTACAGAGAATAGCAGCCCCTGTGTATATTATAGTGAATAGCAGCCCCTGTGTGTATTATAGAGAATAGCAGCCCCTGTGTATATTATAGAGAATAGCAGCCCCTGTGTATATTATAGAGAATAGCAGCCCCTGTGTATATTATACAGAATAGCAGCCCCTGTGTATATTATAGAGAATAGCAGCCCCTGTGTATATTATAGAGAATAGCAGCCCCTGTGTATATTATGGAGAATAGCAGCCCCTGTGTGTATTATAGAGAATAGCAGCCCCTGTGTGTATTATAGAGAATAGCAGCCCCTGTGTATATTATAGAGAATAGCAGCCCCTGTGTGTATTATAGAGAATAGCAGCCCCTGTGTATATTACAGAGAATAGCAGTCCCTGTGTACATTACAGAGAATAGCAGACCCTGTGTGTATTATAGTGAATAGCAGCCCCTGTGTACATTACAGAGAACAGCAGCCCCTGTGTACATTACAGAGAATAGCAGTTCCTGTGCATATTATAGAGAATAGCAGCCCCTGTGTATATAATAGAGACTAGCAGCCCCTGTGTGTATTATAGAGAATAGCAGCCCCTGTGTGTATTATAGAGAATAGCAGCCCCTGTGTACATTATAGAGAATAGCAGCCCCTGTGTACATTATAGAGAATAGCAGCCCCTGTGTACATTATAGAGAATAGCAGCCCCTGTGTATATTATAGAGAATAGCAGCCCCTGTGTATATTATAGAGAATAGCAGCCCCTGTGTATATTATAGAGAATAGCAGCCCCTGTGTGTATTATAGAGAATAGCAGCCCCTGTGTGTATTATAGAGAATAGCAGCCCCTGTGTATATTATAGAGAATAGCAGCCCCTGTGTGTATTATAGAGAATAGCAGCCCCTGTGTATATTACAGAGAATAGCAGTCCCTGTGTACATTACAGAGAATAGCAGACCCTGTGTGTATTATAGTGAATAGCAGCCCCTGTGTACATTACAGAGAACAGCAGCCCCTGTGTACATTATAGAGAATAGCAGTTCCTGTGCATATTATAGAGAATAGCAGCCCCTGTGTATATAATAGAGACTAGCAGCCCCTGTGTGTATTATAGAGAATAGCAGCCCCTGTGTATATTATAGAGAATAGCAGTCCCTGTGTAGATTATAGAGAATAGCAGCCCCTGTGTATATTATAGAGAATAGCAGCCCCTGTGTACATTACAGAGAATAGCAGACCCTGTGTATATTATAGTGCATAGCAGCCCCTGTGTATATTATAGAGAACAGCAGCCCCTGTGTACATTACAGAGAATAGCAGCCCCTGTGTATATTATAGGGAATAGCAGCCCCTGTGTATATTATAGAGAACAGCAGTCCCTGTGCATATTATATTGAATAGCAGTCCCTGTGTATATTATAGAGAATAGCAGCCCCTGTGTATATTATAGAGAATAGCAGCCCCTGTGTATATTATACAGAATAGCAACCCTTGTATATATTATAGAGAATAGCAGTCCCTGTGTAGATTATAGGGAATAGCAGCCCCTGTGTATATTATAGAGAATAGCAGCCCCTGTGTATATTATAGAGAATAGCAGCCCCTGTGTATATTACAGAGAATAGCAGCCCCTGTGTATATTACAGAGAATAGCAGCCCCTGTGTATATTACAGAGAATAGCAGCCCCTGTGTATATTACAGAGAATAGCAGCCCCTGTGTATATTATAGAGAATAGCAGCCCCTGTGTATATTATAGAGAATAGCAGCCCCTGTGTATATTATAGACAATAGCAGCCCCTGTGTATATTATAGAGAATAGCAGCCCCTGTGTATATTATAGAGAATAGCAGCCCCTGTGTATATTATAGAGAATAGCAGCCCCTGTGTATATTATAGAGAATAGCAGCCCCAGTGTATATTATAGAGAATAGCAGCCCCAGTGTATATTATAGAGAATAGCAGTTCCTGTGTATATTATAGAGAATAGCAGCCCCTGTGTATATTATAGAGAATAGCAGCCCCTATGTATATTATAGAGAATAGCAGCCCCTGTGTATATTATAGAGAATACCCGCCCCTGTGTATATTATAGAGAATACCAGCCCCTGTGTACATTACGGAGAATAGCAGTCCCTGTGTATATTATAGAGAATAGCAGTCCCTGTGTACATTAGAGAATAGCAGCCCCTGTGTACATTACAGAGAATAGCAGACCCTGTGTGTATTAAAGTGAATAGCAGCCCCTGTGTACATTACAGAGAACAGCAGCCCCTGTGTACATTACAGAGAATAGCAGCCCCTGTGTATATTATAGAGAATAGCAGCCCCTGTGTATATCATAGAGAATAGCAGCCCCTGTGTATATCATAGAGAATAGCAGCCCCTGTGTATATTATAGTGAATAGCAACCCCTGTGTATATAATAGAGACTAGCAGCCCCTGTGTGTATTATAGAGAATAGCAGGCCCTGTGTATATTATAGAGAATAGCAGCCCCTGTGTATATTATAGAGAATAGCAGCCCTTGTGTGTATTATAGAGAATAGCAGCCCCTGTGTATATTATAGAGAATAGCAGCCCCTGTGTACATTACAGAGAACAGCAGTCCCTGTGTATATTATAGAGAATAGCAGCCCCTGTGTATATTATAGAGAATAGCAGCCCCTGTGTATATTATAGAGAATATCAGCCCCTGTGTACATTACAGAGAACAGCAGTCCCTGTGTACATTATAGAGAATAGCAGCCCCCGTGTATATTATAGGGAATAGCAGCCCCTGTGTATATTATAGAGAATAGCAGCCCCTGTGCATATTATAGAGAATAGCAGTCCCTGTGTATATTATAGGGAATAGCAGCCCCTGTGTATATTATAGAGAACAGCAGTCCCTGTGTATATTATAGAGAACAGCAGTCCCTGTGTATATTAGAGAGAATAGCAGCCCCTGTGTATATTATGTTGAATAGCAGTCCCTGTGTATATTATAGAGAATAGCAGCCCCTGTGTATAATATAGAGAATAGCAGCCCCTGTGTATATTATAGAGAATAGCAGCCCCTGTGTATATTATAGACAATAGCAGCCCCTGTGTATATTACAGAGAATAGCAGCCCCTGTGTATATTATAGAGAATAGCAGCCCCTGTGTATATTAGAGAGAATAGCAGCCCCTGTGTATATTATAGAGAATAGCAGCCCCTGTGTATATTATAGAGAACAGCAGCCCCTGTGTATATTATAGAGAATAGCAGCCCCTGTGTATATTATAGAGAATAGCAGCCCCTGTGTATATTATAGAGAATAGCAGCCCCTGTGTATATTATAGAGAATAGCAGTCCCTGTGTATATTATCGGGAATAGCAGTCCCTGTGTATATTATAGAGAATAGCAGTCCCTGTGTATATTATAGGGAATAGCAGTCCCTGTGTATATTATAGAGAATAGCAGCCCCTGTGTATATTATAGAGAATAGCAGCCCCTGTGTATATTATAGAGAATAGCAGCCCCTGTGTATATTATAGAGAATAGCAGCCCCTGTGTATATTATAGAGAATAGCAGCCCCTGTGTATATTATAGAGAATAGCAGCCCCTGTGTATATTATAGAGAATAGCAGTCCCTGTGTATATTATCGGGAATAGCAGCCCCTGTGTATATTATAGAGAATAGCAGCCCCTGTGTATATTATAGAGAATAGCAGCCCCTGTGTATATTATAGAGAATAGCAGCCCCTGTGTATATTATAGAGAATATCAGTCCCTGTGTGTATTATAGAGAATAGCAGTCCCTGTGTATATTATAGGGAATAGCAGCCCCTGTGTATATTATAGAGAATAGCAGCCCCTGTGTATATTATAGACAATAGCAGCCCCTGTGTATATTATAGGGAATAGCAGTCCCTGTGTATATTATAGAGAATAGCAGTCCCTGTGTATATTATAGAGAATAGCAGCCCCTGTGTATATTATAGAGAATAGCAGCCCCTGTGTATATTATAGAGAATAGCAGCCCCTGTGTATATTATAGAGAATAGCAGCCCCTGTGTATATTATAGAGAATAGCAGCCCCTGTGTATATTATAGAGAATAGCAGCCCCTGTGTATATTATAGAGAATAGCAGCCCCAGTGTATATTATAGAGAATAGCAGCCCCAGTGTATATTATAGAGAATAGCAGTTCCTGTGTATATTATAGAGAATAGCAGCCCCTGTGTATATTATAGAGAATAGCAGCCCCTATGTATATTATAGAGAATAGCAGCCCCTGTGTATATTATAGAGAATAGCCGCCCCTGTGTATATTATAGAGAATACCAGCCCCTGTGTACATTACGGAGAATAGCAGTCCCTGTGTATATTATAGAGAATAGCAGTCCCTGTGTACATTAGAGAATAGCAGCCCCTGTGTACATTACAGAGAATAGCAGACCCTGTGTGTATTAAAGTGAATAGCAGCCCCTGTGTACATTACAGAGAACAGCAGCCCCTGTGTACATTACAGAGAATAGCAGCCCCTGTGTATATTATAGAGAATAGCAGCCCCTGTGTATATCATAGAGAATAGCAGCCCCTGTGTATATCATAGAGAATAGCAGCCCCTGTGTATATTATAGTGAATAGCAACCCCTGTGTATATAATAGAGACTAGCAGCCCCTGTGTGTATTATAGAGAATAGCAGGCCCTGTGTATATTATAGAGAATAGCAGCCCCTGTGTATATTATAGAGAATAGCAGCCCTTGTGTGTATTATAGAGAATAGCAGCCCCTGTGTATATTATAGAGAATAGCAGCCCCTGTGTACATTACAGAGAACAGCAGTCCCTGTGTATATTATAGAGAATAGCAGCCCCTGTGTATATTATAGAGAATAGCAGCCCCTGTGTATATTATAGAGAATATCAGCCCCTGTGTACATTACAGAGAACAGCAGTCCCTGTGTACATTATAGAGAATAGCAGCCCCCGTGTATATTATAGGGAATAGCAGCCCCTGTGTATATTATAGAGAATAGCAGCCCCTGTGCATATTATAGAGAATAGCAGTCCCTGTGTATATTATAGGGAATAGCAGCCCCTGTGTATATTATAGAGAACAGCAGTCCCTGTGTATATTATAGAGAACAGCAGTCCCTGTGTATATTAGAGAGAATAGCAGCCCCTGTGTATATTATATTGAATAGCAGTCCCTGTGTATATTATAGAGAATAGCAGCCCCTGTGTATAATATAGAGAATAGCAGCCCCTGTGTATATTATAGAGAATAGCAGCCCCTGTGTATATTATAGAGAATAGCAGCCCCTGTGTATATTACAGAGAATAGCAGCCCCTGTGTATATTATAGAGAATAGCAGCCCCTGTGTATATTAGAGAGAATAGCAGCCCCTGTGTATATTATAGAGAATAGCAGCCCCTGTGTATATTATAGAGAACAGCAGCCCCTGTGTATATTATAGAGAATAGCAGCCCCTGTGTATATTATAGAGAATAGCAGCCCCTGTGTATATTATAGAGAATAGCAGCCCCTGTGTATATTATAGAGAATAGCAGTCCCTGTGTATATTATCGGGAATAGCAGTCCCTGTGTATATTATAGAGAATAGCAGTCCCTGTGTATATTATAGGGAATAGCAGTCCCTGTGTATATTATAGAGAATAGCAGCCCCTGTGTATATTATAGAGAATAGCAGCCCCTGTGTATATTATAGAGAATAGCAGCCCCTGTGTATATTATAGAGAATAGCAGCCCCTGTGTATATTATAGAGAATAGCAGCCCCTGTGTATATTATAGAGAATAGCAGCCCCTGTGTATATTATAGAGAATAGCAGCCCCAGTGTATATTATAGAGAATAGCAGCCCCAGTGTATATTATAGAGAATAGCAGTTCCTGTGTATATTATAGAGAATAGCAGCCCCTGTGTATATTATAGAGAATAGCAGCCCCTATGTATATTATAGAGAATAGCAGCCCCTGTGTATATTATAGAGAATAGCCGCCCCTGTGTATATTATAGAGAATACCAGCCCCTGTGTACATTACGGAGAATAGCAGTCCCTGTGTATATTATAGAGAATAGCAGTCCCTGTGTACATTAGAGAATAGCAGCCCCTGTGTACATTACAGAGAATAGCAGACCCTGTGTGTATTAAAGTGAATAGCAGCCCCTGTGTACATTACAGAGAACAGCAGCCCCTGTGTACATTACAGAGAATAGCAGCCCCTGTGTATATTATAGAGAATAGCAGCCCCTGTGTATATCATAGAGAATAGCAGCCCCTGTGTATATCATAGAGAATAGCAGCCCCTGTGTATATTATAGTGAATAGCAACCCCTGTGTATATAATAGAGACTAGCAGCCCCTGTGTGTATTATAGAGAATAGCAGGCCCTGTGTATATTATAGAGAATAGCAGCCCCTGTGTATATTATAGAGAATAGCAGCCCTTGTGTGTATTATAGAGAATAGCAGCCCCTGTGTATATTATAGAGAATAGCAGCCCCTGTGTACATTACAGAGAACAGCAGTCCCTGTGTATATTATAGAGAATAGCAGCCCCTGTGTATATTATAGAGAATAGCAGCCCCTGTGTATATTATAGAGAATATCAGCCCCTGTGTACATTACAGAGAACAGCAGTCCCTGTGTACATTATAGAGAATAGCAGCCCCCGTGTATATTATAGGGAATAGCAGCCCCTGTGTATATTATAGAGAATAGCAGCCCCTGTGCATATTATAGAGAATAGCAGTCCCTGTGTATATTATAGGGAATAGCAGCCCCTGTGTATATTATAGAGAACAGCAGTCCCTGTGTATATTATAGAGAACAGCAGTCCCTGTGTATATTAGAGAGAATAGCAGCCCCTGTGTATATTATATTGAATAGCAGTCCCTGTGTATATTATAGAGAATAGCAGCCCCTGTGTATAATATAGAGAATAGCAGCCCCTGTGTATATTATAGAGAATAGCAGCCCCTGTGTATATTATAGAGAATAGCAGCCCCTGTGTATATTACAGAGAATAGCAGCCCCTGTGTATATTATAGAGAATAGCAGCCCCTGTGTATATTAGAGAGAATAGCAGCCCCTGTGTATATTATAGAGAATAGCAGCCCCTGTGTATATTATAGAGAACAGCAGCCCCTGTGTATATTATAGAGAATAGCAGCCCCTGTGTATATTATAGAGAATAGCAGTCCCTGTGTATATTATAGAGAATAGCAGCCCCTGTGTATATTATAGAGAATAGCAGTCCCTGTGTATATTATCGGGAATAGCAGTCCCTGTGTATATTATAGAGAATAGCAGTCCCTGTGTATATTATAGGGAATAGCAGTCCCTGTGTATATTATAGAGAATAGCAGCCCCTGTGTATATTATAGAGAATAGCAGCCCCTGTGTATATTATAGAGAATAGCAGCCCCTGTGTATATTATAGAGAATAGCAGCCCCTGTGTATATTATAGAGAATAGCAGCCCCTGTGTATATTATAGAGAATAGCAGCCCCTGTGTATATTATAGAGAATAGCAGTCCCTGTGTATATTATCGGGAATAGCAGCCCCTGTGTATATTATAGAGAATAGCAGCCCCTGTGTATATTATAGAGAATAGCAGCCCCTGTGTATATTATAGAGAATAGCAGCCCCTGTGTATATTATAGAGAATATCAGTCCCTGTGTGTATTATAGAGAATAGCAGTCCCTGTGTATATTATAGGGAATAGCAGCCCCTGTGTATATTATAGAGAATAGCAGCCCCTGTGTATATTATAGACAATAGCAGCCCCTGTGTATATTATAGGGAATAGCAGTCCCTGTGTATATTATAGAGAATAGCAGTCCCTGTGTATATTATAGAGAATAGCAGCCCCTGTGTATATTATAGACAATAGCAGCCCCTGTGTATATTATAGGGAATAGCAGTCCCTGTGTATATTATAGAGAATAGCAGCCCCTGTGTATATTATAGAGAATAGCAGCCCCTGTGTATATTATACTGAATAGCAGCCCCTGTGTATATTATAGAGAATAGCAGCCCCTGTGTATATTATAGAGAATAGCAGTCCCTGTGTATATTATCGGGAATAGCAGCCCCTGTGTATATTATAGAGAATAGCAGCCCCTGTGTATATTATAGAGAATAGCAGCCCCTGTGTATATTATAGAGAATAGCAGCCCCTATGTATATTATAGAGAATATCAGTCCCTGTGTGTATTATAGAGAATAGCAGCCCCTGTGTATATTATAGAGAATAGCAGCCCCTGTGTATATTATAGAGAATTGCAGCCCAATGTGTATACTATGAAGAATTGCGAGCTCTGTGTAGATGGCAGGATATTATTCTCATCGTCCCTGCTGGAGCACTGTAGGTAATTATGAGACTTTTCTGGACAGCTACCCGTCAATGTAGGAACTGTAAAAGGCAACAAAACCCTCCCTGTCATCAGGCAATTTTCGTCGTCTGCGAGCACAAGAGGATGTCTAATGCTGGAAAAGGGAGAGATGTGCCCGAGGGGGCAGTGTGTTTATAAAAAGACACTCAGCGGACAGAGGGCGATTGTTCTGAGCTGGCTGGGTTGGAAGATTGCAGCGGAGCGAATAGGGGAGAGAGGACCATCCCTGGACAACTGGGCCCCTTTGTTCCCCACCCCCCGCACCCACCCTCGCCACCAGCGAGCGACGAATGAGCGGAGGGAATGGATCATGTGGTCACCCTAGGCTGCCCCTCTTCCTTTCTCCCTCCCTCCCTCCCTCCCTTCCTCCCACCATCCCCACATTCCTCTCCCAACCTTGCATCGCTGGTCGCCGTACATTCCAGTCTATCATGCTCCCAACTAACACCCCCTCTGCCCAACAACCCCTCATGGGGGACCGAGGGTCAGCGCAGTGGGTCAGCCAGTCTGCGAGAAAACATCTCGCAGTCCGACCGGGACGATCGGCTTCCCTGCTTGGCCTACGGGATCTGGAAAGGGGATCGGGCACCTCAAGGGTCTTCTAGGACACGGCAGCCCAGGAGGAGGCCATTCGGCCCATCCTCCCTGTGCCGGCCCTTCGAAAGGTCCATCCGATTAGTCCCCACTCATCCCCCTATCCACCCCCCCCTACCCATCTCCCTGGAAATCTTTTTCCCCCTTCCAGTATTTATCCGATTCCCCCCCTCCTCTCCTATTGAATCTGCTTCCGCCGCCCTTTCAGGCAGCGCCTTCCAGATCACAACAACTCGCTGTGTTTATAAAAAATAATTCTCCTCATCTCCCCCCCTCCCCACCCCCACCCTCTGGTTCTGTTCCCGATTCTCTTCAATCTGTGTCCCCTCTGGTTACCGACCCTCCCGCCCACTGGGAAACAGTCTCTCCCTCTCCTACTCTACCCCAAACCCCCCCCCTTCGTGATTTTGAACCCCTCGATTCAATCTCCCCTCCCTCCCTCCCTCCCTTAACCTTCTCTGCTCTAAGGAGAACAATCCCAGCTTCTCCAGTCCCTCCACGTGAACTGAAGTCCCCTCATCCTCCCCCTGGTCCCGTTCTGGTAAATCTCCCTCCGCACCCTCTCCGAGACCCTCGACATCCTTCCCAAAGTGCGGGGCCCGGGATTGGGGACACGGGGTACTCCAGCTGGGGCCTAACCCAGTGATTTATGAAGGATCGAGAACCAGAGGGACACAGATTTAAGGCGATTGATAAGAAGAAGCAATGGAGACTTGGGGAGAAATTTACTCACGTGGCGAGTGGTTAGGATCTGGAATGCGCTGCCTGAGAGTGTGGGGGAGACAGGGTCAATCGAGGCGTTAGGATCTGGAATGCGCTGCCTGAGAGTGTGGGGGAGACAGGGTCAATCGAGGCGTTAGGGTCTGGAATGCGCTACCTGAGAGTGTGGTGGAGACAGGGTCAATCGAGGCGTTAGGGACTGGAATGCGCTGTCTGAGAGTGTGGTGGAGACAGGGTCAATCGAGGGGTTAGGGTCTGGAATGCGCTGCCTGAGAGTGTGGGGGAGACAGGGTCAGTCGAGGCGTTAGGGTCCGGAATGTGCTGCCTGAGAGTGTGGGGGAGACAGGGTCAATCGAGGCGTTAGGATCTGGAATGTGCTGCCTGAGAGTGTGGTGGAGACAGGGTCAATCGAAGCGTTAGGGTCTGGAATGCGCTGCCTGAGAGTGTGGGGGAGACAGGTTCAATCGAGGCATTAGGATCTGGAATGCGCTGCCTGAGAGTGTGGGGGAGACAGGGTCAATCGAGGCGTTAGGGTCTGGAATGCGCTGCCTGAGAGTGTGGTGGAGACAGGGTCAATCGAGGCGTTAGGGTCTGGAATGTGCTGCCTGAGAGTGTGGTGGAGACAGGGTCAATCGAGGCGTTAGGGTCTGGAATGCGCTGCCTGAGAGTGTGGGGGAGACAGGGTCAATCGAGGCGTTAGGGTCTGGAATGCGCTGCCTGAGAGTGTGGTGGAGACAGGGTCAATCGAGGCGTTAGGGTTTGGAATGCGCTGCCTGAGAGTGTGGTGGAGACAGGGTCAATCGAGGCGTTAGGGACTGGAATGCGCTGCCTGAGAGTGTGGGGGAGACAGGGTCAATCGAGGCGTTAGGGTCTGGAATGCGCTGCCTGAGAGTGTGGTGGAGACAGGGTTAATCGAGGCGTTAGGGGCTGGAATGCGCTGCCTGAGAGTGTGGGGGAGACAGGGTCAATCGAGGCGTTAGGGTCTGGAATGCGCTGCCTGAGAGTGTGGTGGAGACAGGGTCAATCGAGGCGTTAGGGTCTGGAATGTGCTGCCTGAGAGTGTGGTGGAGACAGGGTCAATCGAGGCGTTAGGATCTGGAATGTGCTGCCTGAGAGTGTGGTGGAGACAGGGTCAATCGAGGCGTTCGAGAGGGAATTGGACGGTTATCTGAAAAGGAAGAATCTGCCGGGTCACGGGGAGAAGGGCTTAGCTCATTTGGAGACACGATGGGCCAAATGGCCTCCTCTTGCCCTGTAACGATTCTGTGATCTGCTTCTTAAGTGCTTAACGTACAGAAGTTGACCCTTTGGTCTGCTGTGCCTGTGCAGTGTCTCACTATTGTCCAATGCTTATCCCCCTAGTTTCACACAGACATTTCCCAATCACTGTGATGTGTGTGTGTGTTTTTGTTTGTGTATTACTAACTTATTTACAGTCTCAAAGATAAAACACTCACCATCTGGATTTCACTCTCTGTGTAGGCGGACACATAGTTTTGTAATGTTCCAATAGTCCTGTTTTATGTGGTCACCAACCTATTCTCTCTCTAGGCAGCCAGTTTACTGCCTCACTTGCCTTGAAGTTAGGCTCTTCGAGACATTAGTGGGTGTCGTGCCTGGAGCCCACTGGTCTCTGTGGCTGATGAGCCCACTAGACACTCTGGCTCCAAGCTCCGCGTCACTGACTTCCCGATCCCTTCGACTTCCTTCTCTCAGGCTCCGCACCAGTCATCTTTCCCCCGCTGTGCATTCAGCCAATGCTCCACAATTCCTAACCACCATCTGCCCACCATCGCCTGACTATCCCCTCTCTTACAGCAACTACCCTTCAATCTCGTTCTCAAACCTTCTACCCCTCTGTCCACCTCTCAAACCTTCCACCCCTCTGTCCATCTCTCAAACCTTCTACCCCTCTGTCCACCTCTCAAACCTTCTACCCCTCTGTCCATCTCTCAAACCTTCTACCCCTCTGTCCATCTCTCAAACCTTCTACCCCTCTGTCCATCTCTCAAACCTTCTACCCCTCTGTCCATCTCTCAAACCTTCTACCCCTCTAATCATCTCTCAAACCTTCTACCCCTCTGTCCATCTCTCAAACCTTCTACCCCTCTGTCCATCTCTCAAACCTTCTACCCCTCTAATCATCTCTCAAACCTTCTACTCCTCTGTCCATCTCTCAAACCTTCTACCCCTCTAATCATCTCTCAAACCTTCTACCCCTCTGTCCATCTCTCAAACCTTCTACCCCTCTGTCCACCTCTCAAACCTTCTACCCCTCTGTCCACCTCTCAAACCTTCTACCCCTCTGTCCACCTCTCAAACCTTCTACCCCTCTGTCCACCTCTCAAACCTTCTACCCCTCTGTCCATCTCTCAAACCTTCCACCCCTCTGTCCATCTCTCAAACCTTCTACCCCTCTGTCCACCTCTCAAACCTTCTACCCCTCTGTCCACCTCTCAAACCTTCTACCCCTCTGTCCATCTCTCAAACCTTCCACCCCTCTGTCCATCTCTCAAACCTTCCACCCCTCTGTCCACCTCTCAAACCTTCCACCCCTCTGTCCATCTCTCAAACCTTCCACCCCTCTGTCCATCTCTCAAACCTTCTACCCCTCTGTCCACCTCTCAAAGCTTCTACCCCTCTGCCCACCTCTCAAACCTTCCACCTCTCTGTCCATCTCTCAAACCTTCTACCCCTCTGTCCATCTCTCAAACCTTCTACCCCTCTGTCCATCTCTCAAACCTTCTACCCCTCTGTCCACCTCTCAAACCTTCTACCCCTCTGATCACCTCTCAAACCTTCTACCCCTCTGTCCATCTCCCAAACCTTCTACCCCTCTTTTCCATCTCTCAAACCTTCTACCCCTCTGTCCACCTCTCAAACCTTCCACCCCTCTGTCCATCTCTCAAACCTTCCACCCCTCTGTCCATCTCTCAAACCTTCCACCCCTCTGTCCATCTCTCAAACCTTCTACCCCTCTGTCCACCTCTCAAACCTTTTACCCCTCTGTCCACCTCTCAAACCTTCTACCCCTCTGTCCACCTCTCAAACCTTCTACCCCTCTGTCCACCTCTCAAACCTTCTACCCCTCTGTCCACCTCTCAAACCTTCTACCTCTCTGTCCACCTCTCAAACCTTCTACCCCTCTGTCCATCTCTCAAACCTTCTACCCCTCTGTCCATCTCTCAAACCTTCTACCCCTCTGTCCATCTCTCAAACCTTCCACCCTTCTGTCCATCTCTCAAACCTTCCACCCCTCTGTCCACCAGTAGCTGTGGTGGGGTTTGAACCTGTGTGCCCAGGGCATTAGCCCCAGGCCCCTGGGTTACTAGACTAACCACAGTGCCACTAAGCCACCTTCTCCTGAGACGAGGAGAAATTTCTTCGCCCAGGGGGGTGGATGAATCTTTGGAATTCTCTACCCCAGTGGGTGCCCCGTTGACGAGTATATCGAGACTGTGGGAGCGACAGATTTTCGGGCACTGGCGGAATCGAGGGATAGGGCAGGGAAAGTGGAGTCAAGGTAGAAGACCACCTGTGATATCATTGACTGGATGAGCACAGCTCCCACAACACTCGAGAAGCTCGACACCGTCCAGGACAAAGCAGCCCCACTCGATGGGGCACCCCATCCACAAACATTCACTCCCTCCACCACCACCGACGCACAGGGGCAGCAGTGTGTGTACCATCTACAAGATGCACTGCAGCAACTCGCCAAGGGCTCCTTCGACAGCGCCGCCCAAACCCACGACCTCTACCACCTAGAAAGACGAGGGCAGCAGACACACGGGGAACACCACCACCTGCAAGTTCCCCTCCCGAGCCACTCACCATCCCGACTTGGGAATATAATCGGCCGTTCCTTCACTGTCGCCGGGTCAAAATCCTGGAACTCCCTCCCTAACAGCGCTGTGGGTGTACCTACACCACATGGACAAAATCCTGGAACTCCCTCCCTAACAGCGCCGTGGGTGTACCTACACCACACGGACAAAATCCTGGAACTCCCTCCCTAACAGCGCCGTGGGTGTACCTACACCACACGGGACAAAATCCTGGAACTCCCTCCCTAACAGCGCCGTGGGTGTACCTACACCACACGGACAAAATCCTGGAACTCCCTCCCTAACAGCGCCGTGGGTGTACCTACACCACACGGACAAAATCCTGGAACTCCCTCCCTAACAGCGCCGTGGGTGTACCTACACCACACGGGGACTGCAGCGGCTCAAGGCGGCGGCTCACCCCTCACCTTCTCAAGGGGTAATTAGGGATGGGCAATAAATGCTGGGCCCAGCTCAGTGACCCCCACATCCTATAAATGAGTAAAAAATGGGAGAAGCAAGTTTGAGGGGCTGAATGGCCAACTCTTGCGCGTTTATCCTACGTTTTTATCCTGAAACCAACTACCCCCTTGGCCAATCTCCCCCTCAGTCCCCTACCCCCTGCGGCCATTTCCCCATCTAAGCTGTTCACCTTGTTCTACCTCCCTCTTCAACTATCTACCCATTCACTCTCTCTCTCTCTCTCTCTCTCTCTCACTCACACCCCACTCCCACCCACAGGCCTGTCGTCTCAAAGTCCTTCTCCGAAGGGCACATCAGTCTCCTAAGTTCCCCTCGCTGCAGTCTGCCTTCTTCGGAGTGACCCGCCCTCCTGACCCTTCCGCTACCGTTTGTGGGATCTTGCTGTGCGCAAAGTCGGCTGCCGGGTTTACCTTGTCATGACAGCGACCGCTGAGGGAGCGCCGCGCTGTCGGGAGGGTCGGCGCCGAGGGAGCGCCGCACTGTCGGAGGGTCAGCGCTGAGGGAGTGCCGCACTGTCGGAGGGTCAGTGCTGAGGGAGCGCCGCACTGTCGGAGGGTCAGCGCTGAGGGAGCGCCGCACTGTCGGAGGGTCAGCGCTGAGGGAGCGCCACACTGTCGGAGGGTCAGCGCTGAGGGAGTGCCGCACCGTCGGAGGGTCAGTGCTGAGGGAGCGCCGCATTGTCGGGAGGGTCAGCGCTGAGGGAACGCCGCACTGTCGGAGGGTCAGCGCCGAGGGAACGCTGCACTGTCGGAGGGTCAGCGCCGAGGGAACGCCGCACTGTCGGAGGGTCAGCGCTGAGGGAGCGCCGCACTGTCGGAGGGTCAGCGCTGAGGGAGCGCCACACTGTCGGAGGGTCAGTGCTGAGGGAGCGCCGCATTGTCGGGAGGGTCAGCGCTGAGGGAGCGCCGCATTGTCGGGAGGGTCAGTGCTGAGGGAGCGCCGCATTGTCGGAGGGTCAGTGCTGAGGGAGCGCCGCACTGTCGGAGGGTCAGCGCCGAGGGAGCGCCGCACTGTCGGAGGGTCAGCGCCGAGGGAGCGCCGCACTGTCGGAGGGTCAGCGCCGAGGGAGCGCCGCACTGTCGGAGGGTCAGCGCCGAGGGAGCGCCGCACTGTCGGAGGGGCTGTCTTTTGGAAGAGGTGTTGAACTGAGCTTCCCATCTGCTCCCTTGGGGGGCGGAATAAGAATCTCAGCCACTATTTGGAAGAAGGGTTGGGGGTGGGGTTCTGGCGGTGTTGGTGACGGTGGGGCTGGGCCTGGGGTGGAGGGGGCGGCGGTGGGCGGTGACGGGTAGACGTTGAGGCAGTGCTACTGTCACTGGGCTAGCAACCCAGAGGCCCAGGCGAAGGCTCGGGGAACGTGACAACGATCATCAACTGTCGTGAAGAGCCGTCTGGTTCACTAAGGCTCCGCCCCCTATTCAGGGTGGAGGGAAATCTGCCGTCCTTACCCCCCGGTCTGGCCCTACACGTGACTCCAGGCCCCCACCCACACACACTGCACCCCACCCTCTCTGAAATGGGCGAGCGAGACGCCCGGTTCAAGGGGGCAATTAGGGACGGGCTACAAACTCCACCCACCCCGCAGGTTGTGTCGAGCGTTCCCTGTACTAGGCCCCCCCTACCCCCCGAGCCCCTCATGGCTGCCCTGGTGTTCGAGGCTTAATTTCGGGCCAGAGGCGAGGGGAACCAGGGCTTAGAGCAAGTCAAAGGAGCCCATTCAGACCCCTCCTCGAGCCTGTTACACAGGAACAGGAGGAGGCCATTCAGCCCCTCCTCCTCCTCGAGCCTGTTACACAGGAACAGGAGGAGGCCATTCAGCCCCCTCCTCGAGCCTGTTACACAGGAACAGGAGGAGGCCATTCAGCCCCTTCCCCTCCCTCGAGCCTGTTACACAGGAACAGGAGGAGGCCATTCAGCCCCTCGAGCCTGTTACACAGGAACAGGAGGAGGTCATTCAGCCCCACCTCCTCGAGCCTGTTACACAGGAACAGGAGGAGGCCATTCAGCCCCTCCTCCTCCTCGAGCCTGTTACATAGGAACAGGAGGAGGCCATTCAGCCCCACCTCCTCGAGCCTGATACACAGGAACAGGAGGAGGCCATTCAGCCCCTCACCTCCTCCTCGAGCCTGTTACACAGGAACAGGAGGAGGCCATTCAGCCCCTCCTCCTCCTCCTCGAGCCTGTTACACAGGAACAGGAGGAGGCCATTCAGCCCCTCTCCTCTTCGAGCCTGTTACACAGGAACAGGAGGAGGCCATTCAGCCCCACCTCCTCGAGCCTGTTACACAGGAACAGGAGGAGGCCATTCAGCCCCTTGTTGCTGTTACTCAGTAACAGCCGCAGTGGCCCGAATTGCCTCCAGCGGTGTCGTGCCACAATCTTCCTGCCTCATTCTCTCTCTCTCTCTCTCTCTCTGTCTGTCTGTCTCTCCCCGCCCCTCCACACACACACACACACACACATTCCTTTCATATGTGCCTCTTCCATCTCGTCTTCGAGAAATGGGCGATTATCTTAACTCGATACGAGCGCTGCTTCATAAGACCCATAAGACCGAGGAGCAGAAGTAGACCATTCGGCCCATCGAGTCTGCTCCGCCATTCAACGAGATGGTGGCTGATCTGACAACCCTCAGCTCCGCTTTCCTGCCTTTTCCCCATAACCCTTGATTCCCGGACTGATTAAAAACCTGTTTGTCTCGGCCTTGAACATACTTAAGGACCCAGCCTCTCCAGCCCTCTGCGGTAAAGAATCCCACAGACTGACTACCCTCTGAGAGAAGAAATTCCTCCTCATCTCTGTCTTCAATGGACGACCCCCTTACTCTGAGATGATGCCCTCTGGTCCTAGACTCTCCCACAAGGGGAAACAACCTCTCAGCATCCACCCTGTCCCGCCCCCTGAGAACCTTATATGTTTCAATAAGGTCGCCTCTCATTCTTCTAAACTTCAATGAGCACAGGCCCAACCGACTCAACCTCTCCTCCTAAGAAAATCCCTCCATCCCCGGGATCGACCTAGTGAACCTTCTCTGGATTGCCTCCAACGCCCAGTACATCTTTCCTTAGATAAGGGGACCAAAGCTGTTCGCAGTATTCTAGGTGTGGTCTAACTGGTGCCTTGCACAGTCTTAGCAAGACTTCCCCTATTTTCATCCTCCATTCCCGTTGACATCAAGGCCAACGCTCCACTTGGGACGAGACGCCTCGGTTTGGAGGGAAGACTGGGGACGTTTTCCCCCGGAGAGGTGTGAAGGGTTATGGGTTTCGTGGCGGTTGGTTTATGGGGAAACGACGTGCAGGGTTACCTGGGGAGGGGTGGGGGGTGTAAACCCACCGTTACCCCCCCCAACCCCCACCACCGCCCAGTCCCCCAGCCACCCCCACCACCGCCCAGTCCCCCAGCCACCCCCCCCACCCCGCCCAGTCCCCCAGCCACCCCCACCCCGCCCAGTCCCCCACCCACCCCCACCTCGCCCAGTCCCCCACCCAACCCCCACCCCGCCCAGTCCCCCACCCACCCCCACCCCGCCCAGTCCCCCACCCACCCCCACCCCGCCCAGTCCCCCACCCACCCCCACCCCGCCCAGTCCCCCACCCACCCCCACCCCGCCCAGTCCCCCACCCACCCCCACCCCGCCCAGTCCCCCACCCACCTCCACCACCGCCCAGTCCCCCAGCCACCCCCCCACCCCGCCCAGTCCCCCAGCCACCCCCCCCACCCCGCCCAGTCCCCCACCCACCCCCACCCCGCCCAGTCCCCCACCCACCCCCACCCCGCCCAGTCCCCCACCCACCCCCACCCCGCCCAGTCCCCCAGCCACCCCCACCCCGCCCAGTCCCCCAGCCACCCCCACCCCGCCCAGTCCCCCAGCCACCCCCACCCCGCCCAGTCCCCCACCCACCCCCACCCCGCCCAGTCCCCCACCCAACCCCCACCCTGCCCAGTCCCCCACCCACCACCACCCCGCCCAGTCACACCCACAACCCCCACCCCGCCCAGTCCCCCGGCCAACCCCACCCCGCCCAGTCCCCCGGCCACCCCCACCCCGCCCAGTCCCCCAGCCACCACCCCCACCCCGCCCAGTCCCCCCCCAACCCCCACCCCGCCCAGTCCCCCAGCCACCCCCACCCCGCCCAGTCCCCCAGCCACCCCCACCCCGCCCAGTCCCCCAGCCACCCCCACCCCGCCCAGTCCCCCACCCACCCCCACCCCGCCCAGTCCCCCACCCACCCCCACCCCGCCCAGTCCCCCACCCACCTCCACCACCGCCCAGTCCCCCAGCCACCCCCCCCACCCCGCCCAGTCCCCCAGCCACCCCCCCACCCCGCCCAGTCCCCCAGCCACCCCCCCCACCCCGCCCAGTCCCCCAGCCACCCCCCCACCCCGCCCAGTCCCCCACCCACCCCCACCCCGCCCAGTCCCCCACCCACCCCCACCCCGCCCAGTCCCCCACCCACCCCCACCCCGCCCAGTCCCCCACCCACCCCCACCCCGCCCAGTCCCCCACCCAACCCCCACCCCGCCCAGTCCCCCACCCACCCCCACCCCGCCCAGTCCCGCACCCACCACCACCCCGCCCAGTCCCCCACCCACCACCACCCCGCCCAGTCCCCCACCCACCCCCACCCCGCCCAGTCCCCCACCCACCTCCACCACCGCCCAGTCCCCCAGCCACCCCCCCCACCCCGCCCAGTCCCCCAGCCACCCCCCCCACCCCGCCCAGTCCCCCACCCACCCCCACCCCGCCCAGTCCCCCACCCACCCCCACCCCGCCCAGTCCCCAGCCACCCCCACCCCGCCCAGTCCCCCAGCCACCCCCACCCCGCCCAGTCCCCCAGCCACCCCCACCCCGCCCAGTCCCCCACCCAACCCCCACCCCGCCCAGTCCCCCACCCAACCCCCACCCCGCCCAGTCCCCCACCCACCCCCACCCCGCCCAGTCCCGCACCCACCACCACCCCGCCCAGTCCCCCAGCCACCACCACCCCGCCCAGTCCCCCAGCCACCCCCACCCCGCCCAGTCCCCCACCCACCACCACCCCGCCCAGTCCCCCAGCCACCCCCACCCCGCCCAGTCCCCCACCCACCACCACCCCGCCCAGTCACCCCCACAACCCCACCCCGCCCAGTCACACCCACAACCCCCACCCCGCCCAGTCACACCCACAACCCCCACCCCGCCCAGTCCCCCGGCCACCCCCACCCCGCCCAGTCCCCCGGCCACCCCCACCCCGCCCAGTCCCCCAGCCACCCCCACCCCACCCAGTCCCCCCCCAACCCCCACCCCGCCCAGTCCCCCAGCCACCCCCACCCCGCCCAGTCCCCCAGCCACCCCCACACCGCCCAGTCCCCCAGCCACCCCCACCCCGCCCAGTCCCCCAGCCACCCCCACCCCGCCCAGTCCCCCAGCCACCCCCCCCACCCCGCCCAGTCCCCCACCCACCCCCACCCCGCCCAGTCCCTCACCCACCCCCACCCCGCCCAGTCCCCCAGCCACCACCACCGCCGCTCCGCTCCAGCCCCAAGAGAAAATCCTCAACCCGCTTTCATTTCCTTTTTCCCCCTCTCCCTTTCCACCGCT
>NW_027599696.1:0-22986 GCF_964194155.1 Cetorhinus maximus
TGATGGACTTCATCCTAGGGTCTGAAATGAAGCGGCCAGTGAGATAGTTGATGTGTTGGTTTTAATTTTTCAAAACTCCCTAGATTCAGGGAAGATTCCATTAGATTTGAAATGAGCAAATGTAACTCCTTTATTCAAAAAGGGAGGGAGACAGAAAACAGGAAACTATGGTCCAGTTAGCCTAACATCTGTCATCAGGAAAATGTTAGAAGCTGTAATTAAAGATGTTATAACAGGGCACTTAGGGAAATTCAAAGTAATCAGGCAGAGTCCACATGGTTTTGTGAAAGGGGAATCATATTTAACCAATTTTTCGGAGTTCTTTGAAGAAGTGACATGTACTGCAGATAAAGGGGGACCAGTGAATGTACTGTACTTTGGATAAAGTGCCACATCAAATTATTGTGGGAATTAAAAGCTCATGGTATAGGGATTAACACATTGGCATGGATAGAAGATTGGCTAGCTTTCTGGAAACAGAGAGTAGGTATAAATGGGTCATTTTCTGGGTGGCAAGATGTAACAAGTGGTGTGCCAGGATTAGTGCTGGGGCTCCAAGTTTTTAAAATGTATATAAATGACTTGGATGAAGGGACCAAAGACATGGGGCAGAATCATCCCAGATTTGCACTAATTGCAGTAGCATGTGGGTAAAATGATGTTTTACCCCCACTCCAGGCCTCAATGGTGGCTTTTCACACTGTATCGTTCCAAACCCACCGTTCTCCTTCACCCGCTATGGTTATGGCACAGCCGATGGTAAATGCTGCGCTGCCCAAATCCCAAAAGGAAACTTGAAACAACTGCCACAACTTGTTTTACAATTTGTATAAATTTCAAGATGTGTGTCTTGAATTCAGTAGTAATAAGACCACCAAGGCTTACAGCTTTCTTACAAAACTAAATTAAACCTTTATTGATAGAAGAAATGATTTTAAGTACACAGATAGATCTACAAATTACTACCCTGATAATTCCAAATCCCCTACTTAATCTAATCCCCAGTTGCACTTTTGCTAAGGCAATAGTGAGACACATAGGGCCGAATTTTGTGCTTGCTAGGCAGGTGGACGCCCAACCCCCTCCAGCGTGAAGTAACGAGTGTTGACGTTGGCCGGGCAAGCCAACATCAGCACGCACTCTGGCCAGATTCCACTAGATGGGCACCCGAGGGAGATGGAGGTATGCCTGCCATTAATTAAGGAGCCAATTAAGGCCCTTGATGCACCAATTGTCTCCGCGTTTATGTAGCCCCGTGTGATTTGTCGGCTGTCGCATGGGAAAACAGGCAGGCGGGCAGGCCACAATGTGCAAAAGGACATCCACGGGCAGGATGAGAAGGGTCAGCAGCAGTCTCAATGTGAGTAATGAGGAGTTTTGGAGATGATGTGCTACTGGTTGATTTTGTGAACTGGACAGCTTGATCTCGATTCAGAGCTCCATTCTGAGCTTTATTTCAGGGCTCAGTGTTGTCTTCCAGGCCCCCGGGGGATGCAGACTGTGTGGTCCCTTCCGGGTATCAGGCAGCCTTCTGTAACCCAGGGAATGGGGATTGTGGTCTCCGCTAATGGCACCTCCTCTGAGGGGGAAGAGAGGGGCAGGAGGGAGAGGAAGCCAGGTATCCCAATGCAGCATCCAGGGGAGGGACCTGTGGGGGGAGAGGCTCAGGTACAGGGGGTGACGTGTGGGAGGAGAGGAGCAGGTACAAGGGGTGACCTGTGGGAGGAGAGGAGCAGGTACAAGGAGGGACCTGTGGGAGGAGAGGAGCAGGTACAAGGGGTGACCTGTGGGAGAGAGGAGCAGGTACAAGGAGGGACCTGTGGGAGGAGAGGAGCAGGTACAAGGAGGGACCTGTGGGAGGAGAGGAGCAGGTACAAGGGGTGACCTGTGGGAGGAGAGGAGCAGGTACAAGGAGGGACCTGTGGGAGGAGAGGAGCAGGTACAGGGGGTGACCTGTGGGAGGAGAGGAGCAGGTACAAGGGATGACCTGTGGGAGGAGAGGAGCAGGTACAAGGGGTGACCTGTGGGGGGAGAGGGGCAGGTACAAGGAGGGACCTGTGGGAGGAGAGGAGCAGGTACAAGGAGGGACCTGTGGGAGGAGAGGAGCAGGTACAAGGAGGGACCTGTGGGAGGAGAGGAGCAGGTACAAGGAGGGACCTGTGGGAGGAGAGGAGCAGGTACAGGGGGTGACCTGTGGGAGAGAGGAGCAGGTACAGGGGGTGACCTGTGGGAGAGAGGAGCAGGTACAGGGGGTGACCTGTGGGAGGAGAGGAGCAGGTACAAGGGGAGACCTGTGGGAGAGAGGAGCAGGTACAAGGGGTGACCTGTGGGAGGAGAGGAGCAGGTACAAGGAGGGACCTGTGGGAGAGAGGAGCAGGTACAAGGGGTGACTTGTGGGAGGAGAGGAGCAGGTACAAGGAGGGACCTGTGGGAGAGAGGAGCAGGTACAGGGGGTGACCTGTGGGAGAGAGGAGCAGGTACAGGGGGTGACCTGTGGGAGAGAGGAGCAGGTACAGGGGGTGACCTGTGGGAGGAGAGGAGCAGGTACAGGGGGTGACCTGTGGGAGGAGAGGAGCAGGTACAAGCGGTGGGACCTGTGGGAGGAGAGGAGCAGGTTCAGGGTGTGACCTGTGGGAGGAGAGGAGCAGGTACAAGGGGTGACCTGTGGGAGGAGAGGAGCAGGTACAGGGGGTGACCTGTGGGAGGAGAGGAGCAGGTACAAGGGGTGACCTGTGGGAGGAGAGGAGCAGGTACAAGGGGTGACCTGTGGGAGAGAGGAGCAGGTACAAGGGGTGGGACCTGTGGGGGGAGAGGAGCAGGTACAAGGGGTGACCTGTGGGAGAGAGGAGCAGGTACAAGGGGTGACCTGTGGGAGAGAGGAGCAGGTACAAGGGGTGGGACCTGTGGGAGAGAGGAGCAGGTTCAGGGTGTGATCTGTGGGAGGAGAGGAGCAGGTACAGGGGGAGACCTGTGGGAGGAGAGGAGCAGGTACAGGGGGTGACCTGTGGGAGAGAGGAGCAGGTACAGGGGGTGACCTGTGGGAGGAGAGGAGCAGGTACAAGGGGTGACCTGTGGGAGAGAGGAGCAGGTACAGGGGGTGACCTGTGGGAGGAGAGGAGCAGGTACAAGGAGGGACCTGTGGGAGAGAGGAGCAGGTACAGGGGGTGACCTGTGGGAGGAGAGGAGCAGGTACAAGGGGTGACCTGTGGGAGAGAGGAGCAGGTACAGGGGGTGACCTGTGGGGGGAGAGGAGCAGGTACAGGGGTGGGACCTGTGGGAGGAGAGGAGCAGGTTCAGGGGGTGACTTGTGGGGGGAGAGGAGCAGGTACAAGGGGTGACCTGTGGGAGAGAGGAGCAGGTACAAGGGGTGACCTGTGGGAGAGAGGAGCAGGTACAAGGGGTGACCTGTGGGAGGAGAGGAGCAGGTACAAGGGGCGCAGGGCCAGCAGGTAGTGAAGGTGGAAGGGGCGACAGAAGATGCCCCTATCCTGCTGCCAGGGTTTACAGGCGGTGATGCAGCTACCTCAGTATGTCCGAGGTGCAGTGCCAAAGGAGGCTCTGCCTCTCCAGAGAGACAGTGACCTCCGCCTGCCAGAGGATCGGGCCTGAGATCGGCTCCGACTGTGTGGGTGGACACCCCATGCCAGCGGCTCTGAAGGTCACAGTGACCCTCCACTTCTCTGTCTCCGGCTCTTTCCAGGGCTCAGTGGGGGGTCTGTGTGGAGTCTCCCGATCAGCTGTCCACAGTCGTGTCAAACTGGTGACGGACGCTCTGTTCAGGTGAGGATTGACTTTCATTCATTGCCGTACAGACAAGACTAGTCAGGCACAGTGAGCCAGAGGCTTCGTGGCCATTGCTGGCTTCCCCCGTGTCCAGGGTGCTATAGACTGTACACATGTGGCCATCAAGGTGCCAGCAGGTGAACCCGGTACTTTCATCAATAGAAAGGGCTTCCACTCCATGAACGGGCAGATAGTGTGTGACCACAGGATACTGATTCTACAAGTCTGTGCAAGGTACCCAGGCAGCTTCCACAACACCTACATCCTCAGACACTCCCAGGTGCCGGGGCTCTTCAGTGCTCCGGCTCGGCTGGATGAATGGTCGCTGGGTGACAAGGGCTCATGATGCCTCTCCACCATCCATGAGCAGAGGCAGAGCAGCGGTACAATAGGAGCTGGTATAAGGCTGGTGAAAGAGAGAACCATCAGTCCTCTCAAGATGCACTTCCGATGTCTGGACCATTCATGGGGGCGCACTCCAGTACCCCCCAGAGCGCCTGCTACTGTTAGTGGTTACATGCTGCACTCTCCACAATCTGGCACTGGAAAGGGGGATGTGGTGGAGGAAGAGGATCTCGACGCTGCTGCACAGGCCACAGAGGATGAGTCCAGTAATGAGTCTGAGGATGAGCACGGTGAGGAGAACGCTGAGGGGGTAGACGCTGACCTGGGGAACCTCCAGGGAGGCAGGGACACCCAGGGGGCTTTGATCCTACGCTCCTTCAGCTAGGCTACCAAATAAGAACCAGCACCATCCTCGATCCCGGACAGGACCAGGTCCGTGGCCAACAGCAAACACTCTGTACCTTTGCAATAAAGTTTCAGGAGACACACGTCCATCGTTAAATAAGGGCTTATCCTGCACCCACAGAACAAATGAAGCAGGCAGAGACCAATGGCACAAAATAACATCTCATTTCATTGTGAATGTGAAACATCACTGAAATAAACATTAACCGGTGTTGTTTATCAAAGTTTAAAACAGTTAAAGTGAAATATCCCCTGTTATCAGGCCGTGTTGGGCTTAAGGTGATTTACATTTATATTTGCGGGTGCTGTGTCTTGGTTCTCCCCCATCGCTGGCACCGGGATTGGAGACAGCCACTCACTCTGTGTCCTGTTGGCCTCGATGACCTTGGTGGGCGTCCTCTGGCCAGTGGAGCCAGTGCTGGCCCCGCCTGGGAGGAAGCGGCCAGTGCCATGGCTGCCATCTCCCCAGTCACCGGAGTCTCATCGGATGCCACGGGCAGAGGGGCAGAGCTGCCATCATCCGGAGCGCCCTGAGAGGAGCCCGCAGAGACAACAGGCAGCTCATGTGCCAATGTGAGGTCGCTCTGGACCACCCTGTCCACCAGTGATGGACGGGCACCGAGCTGGGATACTTGGTGCCCAATCCACCTCCCACACTGACACTGACCAGCTGAGGTCAGTGCCTGTGTGAGGGCTGCAGGTCCAGGCCAACCCCAGGAAGCCCTGATTCTGTCCCTGGAGCAGCCTCTCCATCAGAGATGCTACTGTCTTCATGGAGGAGGCAGTGCGCTCGGCCATGAGCTCAGATTCCTCCCTCACGGAGACCAAGACACCCAATTCCCTCCTGTATCTCCGCCAGATCCTCCCACACACCCTGCTGGACATCCAGCATCTGCTGCCTCAGCGACAACTCCAGAGACACAACATCAGCCACCGACTGAGCATCTTCCTGGTCCCCAGCAGCCCTCCCACTGCCGGTGCCCTGGGCACTCTCTGCCTCCACCCGCACCTCAAGCGAGTGTGAAGTGCCCTCACCGATGTGCACCCAGGTACTAGACAGTGAGCTTCTGCCCACCGAGGTGCTGGTATCTGTGCTGGTATCTGTGCTGGTATCTGTGCTGGTATCTGTGCTGGTATCTGTGCTGGTATCTCTGCTGGTATCTGTGCTGGTATCTGTGCTGGTATCTGTGCTGGTATCTGTGCTGATATCTGTGCTGGTATCTGTGCTGGTATCTGTGCTGATATCTGTGCTGGTATCTGTGCTGATATCTGTGCTGATATCTGTGCTGGTGCCTGTGCTGGTGCCTGTGCTGGTATCTGTGCTGGTATCTGTGCTGATATCTGTGCTGGTATCTGTGCTGGTATCTGTGCTGGTATCTGTGCTGGTATCTGTGCTGATATCTGTGCTGATATCTGTGCTGGTATCTGTGCTGGTATCTGTGCTGGTATCTGTGCTGATATCTGTGCTGATATCTGTGCTGGTATCTGTGCTGGTATCTGTGCTGGTATCTGTGCTGGTATCTGTGCTGGTATCTGTGCTGGTATCTGTGCTGATATCTGTGCTGATATCTGTGCTGGTATCTGTGCTGGTATCTGTGCTGGTATCTGTGCTGGTATCTGTGCTGATATCTGTGCTGGTGCCTGTGCTGGTATCTGTGCTGATATCTGTGCTGGTATCTGTGCTGGTATCTGTGCTGGTATCTGTGCTGGTATCTGTGCTGGTATCTGTGCTGATATCTGTGCTGGTATCTGTGCTGATATCTGTGCTGGTATCTGTGCTGGTATCTGTGCTGATATCTGTGCTGGTATCTGTGCTGGTATCTGTGCTGGTATCTGTGCTGGTATCTGTGCTGATATCTGTGCTGGTATCTGTGCTGGTATCTGTGCTGGTGCCTGTGCTGGTGCCTGCTGGACAGAGAGGCTGAGATGCAGGTGCGTGCTGAGCATGGGGGTCCTCCGGGCCCAGGGGTGGGTGTTCAGGCTCCTCAGTGCGAGTGCTGGTGAGCCTGAGAGGGAGAAGAAGGACATGCCATTAGTTTAAGCCATGACACAGTCACTGTGCATGTCTGGCACCCCCAGTGAGGCAGAGGGTCTGGATCATGGTGCCCTGGTCCTTCTATTATCAATGGGGATTCCACTTTCAAGCTTCACATCAATACAGAAACTACAGTGGGATGGTTGCAATAGCCGACATTCTGACCTCCGTGCACTGCACACTTACCTTCCTCTGCCCCTCCAGCCTCACCACTGCTGGCTCTCCAGCTCCAGGGCCGACATTCGACCTCCGTGCACTGCACACTTACCTTCCTCTGCCGCTCCAGCCTCACCACTGTCACCTCTCCAGCTCCAGGGCCGACATTCGACCTCCGTGCACTGCACACTTACCTTCCTCTGCCGCTCCAGCCTCACTGCTGTCACCTCTCCAGCTCCAGGGCCTCCTGCTCATAGCAGTGAGAATGAGGGATGTGTGGAGGTCCCCTGCCAGTCCATGACCTCTCAATATTGTTATGGGATGGATTCTCCTGAAAGGACAGAGGAGCATTGATCAGTCCACTCTCTACCTGCAGCCTCATTGCAGCCTGGCCAACCCCAGCTGAGGGACACCTCCCAGTGCTGAGCCCTGGATCAACAAGGCACTCAGTCCAAGCAGCCAGGACTCGGCCCCTGGGCCAGCTCCGGCCTCCTGGACATTTGCCACTCACATTCTCACACCTCTGAGGTCCACAGGGGGATGGGCAACTCTTACCTGTTCTGCAAAGTGACCTGTGCCAACATGGCACTCACTCTTCCCAACGGCAGGAGATCATTGGAGCTCTCCCAGCACTGAACCCCACTGTGTGCTGCACCACCTGGCTGTCTGACCCTGCTATCCTCCTCCACCAGGAGGGCTGCGAGGCAACTGATCGGAGAACGCAGGACCCACCTGCCCTCCTGCCTGCTCTGTCCAACCACAACAGGATCCACAGAGAGGTCAGCCGATCAGGGGCAGTCTGGACACGGTAGGACCCGGCGGACATCATCCCCTCCCGAGCCCCTTCTCGGAGTGTCTCCAGCCACCTGCCCCGCCAGTGTGAACTCGCTCTCCGTTCCCGATCGTGGGTGGCGATTGCCTTCCTATCTGACCCTCGCCCACCCCCACCGAGGCTGCCCACCATGGGCGGGTTCCTGCAGTGGCAACACGAGGGGGAAATGGGGCAACACGAGGGGGAAATGGGGCAACTCGAGGGGGAAATGGGGCAACTCGAGGGGGAAATGGGGCAACACGAGGGGGAAATGGGGCAACACGAGGGGGAAGTGGGGCAACACGAGGGGGAAATGGGGCAACACGAGGGGGAAATGGGGCAACACAAGGGGGAAATGGGGCAACACAAGGGGGAAATGGGGCAGCTCGAGGGGGAAATGGGGCAACACGAGGGGGAAGTGGAGCACCTCGAGGTCCATCCAGCTGCTCCTTCCCCTCAAGGAGTCAGGCCGGGGTCCCCGGGCACCCTAGGGGAGGAAGAGCAGCTGCTGGACAACCCTGTGTCATTCACACAGGAATCTCAGAGGCCGTCCACTCCCTCCGAGACCCCTTTGCCTGTGACTCCCTTACCCTCACCCTCCGTCACTACAGAGGGAGCAGTTGGTCCCCGAGTGATTGCGGAGGGAGAAGTGTGTGTGCGGCAGGGCCTTTCAGAGCCTCGTGTCAGCCTCTCCCACACACACGGACCCTTGAAACATCACAATCACCCCAAAACCAATGCTGCCGGCTCAGGGTCAATTTAACTCATCCATCTGAGCTGAACTGACTCATCCACCCACACACTGACCTCACTCCCATGCTGCACCTGATCTCCACCCACCCACTGACCTCACTCCCATGCTGCACCTGATCTCCACCCACCCACTGACCTCAATCCCATTCAGCACCTGAACTCCACCCACCCACTGACCTCACTCCCATGCAGCACCTGATCTCCACCCACCCACTGACCTCACTCCCATGCTGCACCTGATCTCCACCCACCCACTGACCTCACTCCCATGCTGCACCTGATCTCCACTCACCCACTGACCTCACTCCCATGCAGCACCTGATCTCCACCCACCCACTGACCTCACTCCCATGCAGCACCTGATCTCTCCCACCCACTGACCTCACTCCCATGCAGCACCTGATCTCTCCCACCCACTGACCTCACTCCCATGCAGAACCTGATCTCCCCCACCCACTGACCTCACTCCCATGCAGCACCTGATCTCCACCCACCGACCTCACTCCCATGCAGCATCTAATCTCAACCCACTGACCTCACTCCCATTCAGCACCTGAACTCCACCCACCCACTGACCTCACTCCCATGCAGCACCTGATCTTCACCCACCCACTGACCTCACTCCCATGCAGCACCTGATCTCCACCCACCCACTGACCTCACTCCCATGCAGCACCTGATCTTCACCCACCCACTGACCTCACTCCCATGCAGCACCTGATCTTTCCGACCCACTGACCTCACTCCCATGCAGCCCCTGATCTTTCCCACCCCCTGACCTCACTCCCATGCAGCACCTGATCTCTCGCACCCACTGACCACACTCCCATGCAGCACCTGATCTCCACCCACCCACTGACCTCACTCCCATGCAGCACCTGATCTCCACCCACCCACTGACCTCACTCCCATGCAGCACCTGATCTCCACCCACCCACTGACCTCGCTCCCATGCAGCACCTGATCTCCACCCACCCACTGACCTCACTCCCATGCAGCACCTGATCTCCACCCACCCACTGACCTCACTCCCATGCTGCACCTGATCTCCACCCACCCACTGACCTCAGTCCCATGCAGCACCTGATCTCCACCCACCCACTGACCTCACTCCCATGCAGCCCCCGATCTCCACACACCCACTGACCTCACTCCCATGCAGCACCTGATCTTTCCCACCCCCTGACCTCACTCCCATGCAGCCCCTGATCTCCACCCACCCACTGACCTCACTCCCATGCAGCACCTGATCTCTCCCACCCACTGACTTCGCTCCCATGCAGCACCTGATCTCCACCCACCCACTGACCTCACTCCCATGCTGCACCTGATCTCCACCCACCCACTGACCTCACTCCCATGCTGCACCTGATCTCCACCCACCCACTGACCTCACTCCCATGCTGCACCTGATCTCCACCCACCCACTGACCTCACTCCCATGCTGCACCTGATCTCTACCCAACCACTGACCTCACTCCCATGCTGCACCTGATCTCCACCCACCCACTGACCTCACTCCCATGCAGCACCTGATCTCCACCCACCCACTGACCTCACTCCCATGCTGCACCTGATCTCCACCCACCCACTGACCTCAGTCCCATGCAGCACCTGATCTCCACCCACCCACTGACCTCACTCCCATGCAGCACATGATCTCCACCCACCCACTGACCTCACTCCCATGCAGCACCTGATCTCCACCCACCCACTGACCTCACTCCCATGCAGCACCTGATCTCTCCCACCCACTGACCTCACTCCCATGCAGCACCAGATCTCCAACCACCCACTGACCTCACTCCCATGCAGCACCTGATCTCCACCCACCCACTGACCTCACTCCCATGCAGCACCTGATCTTTCCCACCCACTGACCTCACTCCCATGCAGCACCTGATCTTTCCCATCCCCTGACCTCACTCCCACGCAGCCCCTGATCTCCACCCACCCACTGACCTCACTCCCATGCAGCCCCTGATCTCCACCCACCCACTGACCTCGCTCCCATACAGCACCTGATCTCCACCCACCCACTGACCTCACTCCCATGCTGCACCTGATCTCCACCCACCCACTGACCTCACTCCCATGCAGCACCTGATCTCCACCAACCCACTGACCTCACTCCCATGCTGCACCTGATCTCCACCCACCCACTGACCTCACTCCCATGCAGCACCTGATCTCCACCCACCCACTGACCTCACTCCCATGCTGCACCTGATCTCCACCCACCCATTGACCTCACTCCCATGCAGCACCTGATCTCCACCCTCCCACTGACCTCACTCCCATGCTGCACCTGATCCACTGACCTCACTCCCATGCTGCACCTGATCTCCACCCACCCACTGACCTCACTCCCATGCTGCACCTGATCTCTCCCACCCACTGACCTCACTCCCATGCAGCACCTGATCTCTCCCACCCACTGACTTCACTCCCATGCAGCACCTGATCTCCACCCACTGACCTCACTCCCATGCAGCACCTGATTTCCACCCACCCACTGACCTCACTCCCATGCAGCACCTAATCTCAACCCACTGACCTCACTCCCATGCAGCACCTAATCTCCACCCACTGACCTGACTCCCATGCAGCACCTGATCTCTCCCACCCACTGACCTCACTCCCATGCAGCACATGATCTCCACCCAGCCACTGACCTCACTCCCATGCTGCACCTGATCTTTCCCACCCACTGACCTCACTCCCATGCAGCACCTGATCACCACCCACCCACTGACCTCACTCCCATGCAGCACCTGATCTCTCCCACCCACTGACCTCACTCCCATGCAGCACCTGATCTTTCCCACCCACTGACCTCACTCCCATGCAGCACCTGATCTCTCCCACCCACTGACCTCACTCCCATGCAGCAGCTGATCTCTCCCACCCACTGACCTCACTCCCATGCAGCACCTGATCTTTCCCACCCACTGACCTCACTCCCATGCAGCACCTGATCTCTCCCACCCACTGACCTCACTCCCACGCAGCACCTGATCTCCACCCACCCACTGACCTCACTCCCATGCAGCACCTGATCTCCACCCACCCACTGACCTCACTCCCATGCAGCACCTGATCTCCACCCACCCACTGACCTCACTCCCATGCAGCACCTGATCTCCACCCACCCACTGACCTCACTCCCATGCAGCACCTGATCTCCACCCACCCACTGACCTCACTCCCATGCAGCACCTGATCTCCACCCACCCACTGACCTCACTCCCATGCAGCACCCGATCTCCACCCACCCACTGACCTCAATCCCATGCAGCACCTGATCTTTCCCACCCACTGACCTCACTCCCATGCAGCACCTGATCTCCACCCACCCACTGACCTCACTCCCATGCAGCCCCTGATCTTTCCCACCCCCTGACCTCACTCCCATGCAGCACCTGATCTCTCGCACCCACTGACCACACTCCCATGCAGCACCTGATCTCCACCCACCCACTGACCTCACTCCCATGCAGCACCTGATCTCCACCCACCCACTGACCTCACTCCCATGCAGCACCTGATCTCCACCCACCCACTGACCTCGCTCCCATGCGGCACCTGATCTCTCCCACCCACTGACATCGCTCCCATGCGGCACCTGATCTCCACCCACCCACTGACCTCACTCCCATGCTGCACCTGATCTCCACCCACCCACTGACCTCAGTCCCATGCAGCACCTGATCTCCACCCACCCACTGACCTCACTCCCCTGCTGCACCTGATCTCCACCCACACACTGACCTCACTCCCATGCAGCACCTGATCTCCACCCTCCCACTGACCTCACTCCCATGCTGCACCTGATCCACTGACCTCACTCCCATGCTGCACCTGATCTCCACCCACCCACTGACCTCACTCCCATGCTGCACCTGATCTCTCCCACCCACTGACCTCACTCCCATGCAGCACCTAATCTCAACCCACTGACCTCACTCCCATGCAGCACCTGATCTCTCCTACCCACTGACCTCACTCCCATGCAGCACCTGATTTCCACCCACCCACTGACCTCACTCCCATGCAGCACATGATCTCCACCCACTGACCTCACTCCCATGCAGCACCTGATCTCCACCCAATGACATCACTCCTATGCAGCACCTGATTTCCACCCACCCACTGACCTCACTCCCATGCAGCACCTAATCTCAACCCACTGACCTCACTCCCATGCAGCACCTGATCTCTCCTACCCACTGACCTCACTCCCATGCAGCACCTGATCTCCACCCACCCACTGACCTCACTCCCATGCAGCACCTGCTCTACACCCACCCACTGACCTCACTCCCATGAAGCACCTGATCTCCACCCACTGACCTCAATCCCATGCAGCACCTGATCTCTCCCACCCACTGACCTCACTCCCATGCAGCACCTGATCTCTCCCACCCACTGACCTCACTCCCATGCAGCACATGATCTCCATCCAGCCACTGACCTCACTCCCATGCTGCACCTGATCTCTCCCACCCACTGACCTCACTCCCATGCAGCACCTGATCTCCACCCACCCACTGACCTCACTCCCATTCAGCACCTGAACTCCACCCACCCACTGACCTCAATCCCATGCAGCAGCTGATCTCTCCCACCCACTGACCTCACTCCCATGCAGCACCTGATCTCTCCCACCCACTGACCTCACTCCCATGCAGCACCTGATCTCCACCCACCCACTGACCTCACTCCCATGCAGCACCTGATCTCCACCCACCCACTGACCTCACTCCCATGCAGCACCTGATCTCCACCCACCCACTGACCTCACTCCCATGCAGCACCTGATCTCCACCCACCCACTGACCTCACTCCCATGCAGCACCTGATCTTTCGCACCCACTGACCTCACTCCCATGCAGCACCTGATCTCTCCCACCCACTGACCTCACTCCCATGCAGCACCTGATCTCCACCCACCCACTGACCTCACTCCCATGCAGCACCTGATCTCCACCCACCCACTGACCTCACTCCCATGCAGCACCTGATCTCCACCCACCCACTGACCTCACTCCCATGCAGCACCTGATCTCCACCCACCCACTGACCTCACTCCCATGCAGCACCTGATCTTTCCCACCCGCTTACCTCACTCCCATGCAGCACCTGATCTCTCCCACCCACTGACCTCACTCCCATGCAGCACCTGATCTCCACCCACCCACTGACCTCACTCCCATGCAGCCCCTGATCTTTCCCACCCCCTGACCTCACTCCCATGCAGCACCTGATCTCTCGCACCCACTGACCACACTCCCATGCAGCACCTGATCTCCACCCACCCACTGACCTCACTCCCATGCAGCACCTGATCTCCACCCACCCACTGACCTCACTCCCATGCTGCATCTGATCTCCACCCACCCACTGACCTCACTCCCATGCAGCACCTGATCTCCACCCACCCACTGACCTCACTCCCATGCAGAACCTGATCTCCACCCACCCACTGACCTCACTCCCATGCAGCCCCTGATCTCCACCCACCCACTGACCTCACTCCCATGCTGCACCTGATCTCTCCCACCAACTGACCTCGCTCCCATGCAGCACCTGATCTCCACCCACCCACTGACCTCACTCCCATGCAGCACCTGATCTCTCCCACCCACTGACCTCGCTCCCATGCAGCACCTGATCTCCACCCACCCACTGACCTCACTCCCATGCTGCACCTGATCTCCACCCACCCACTGACCTCACTCCCATGCTGCACCTGATCTCCACCCACCCACTGACCTCACTCCCATGCAGCACCTGATGTCCACCCACCCACTGACCTCACTCCCATGCTTCACCTGATCTCTACCCACCCACTGACCTCACTCCCATGCTGCATCTGATCTCCACCCACCCACTGACCTCACTCCCATGCAGCACCTGATCTCCACCCACCCACTGACCTCACTCCCATGCAGCACCTGATCTCCACCCACCCACTGACCTCACTCCCATGCTGCACCTGATCTCCACCCACCCACTGACCTCACTCCCATGCAGCACCTGATCTCCACCCACCCACTGACCTCACTTCCATGCAGCACATGATCTCCACCCTCCCACTGACCTCACTCCCATGCAGCACCTGATCTCCACCCACCCACTGACCTCACTCCCATGCAGCACCTGATCTCTCACACCCACTGACCTCACTCCCATGCAGCACCTGATCTCCACCCACCCACTGACCTCACTCCCATGCAGCACCTGATCTCCACCCACCCACTGACCTCACTCCCATGCAGCACCTGATCTTTCCCACCCCCTGACCTCACTTCCTTGCAGCCCCTGATCTCCACCCACCCACTGACCTCACTCCCATGCAGCACCTGATCTCTCCCACGCACTGACCTCGCTCCCATGCAGCACCTGATATCCACCCACCCACTGACCTCGCTCCCATGCAGCACCTGATCTCTCCCACCCACTGACCTCGCTCCCATGCTGCACCTGATCTCCACCCACCCACTGACCTCAGTCCCATACAGCACCTGATCTCCACCCACCCACTGACCTCACTCCCATGCTGCACCTGATCTCCACCCACCCACTGACTCACTCCCATGCAGCACCTGATCTCCACCCACCCAATGACCTCACTCCCATGCTGCACCTGATCTCCATCCACCCACTGACCTCACTCCCATGCAGCACCTGATCTCCACCCTCCCACTGACCTCACTCCCATGCTGCACCTGATCCACTGACCTCACTCCCATGCAGCACCTGATCTCTCCCACCCACTGACCTCACTCCCATCTAGCACCTGATCTCTCCCACCCTCTGACTTTCTCCCATGCAGCACCTGATCTCCACCCACTGACCTCACTCCCATGCAGCACCTAATCTCAACCCACTGACCTCACTCCCATGCAGCACCTGCTCTTCACCCACCCACTGACCTCACTCTCATGCAGCATCTAATCTCAACCCACTGACCTCACTCCCATTCAGCACCTGATCTCTCCCACCCACTGTCCTCACTCCCATGCAGCACCTGATCTTTCCCACCCCCTGACCTCACTTCCATGCAGCCCCTGATCTCCACCCACCCACTGACCTCACTCCCATGCAGCACCTGATCTCTCCCACCCACTGACCTCGCTCCCATGCAGCACCTGATATCCACCCACCCACTGACCTCGCTCCCATGCAGCACCTGATCTCTCCCACCCACTGACCTCGCTCCCATGCAGCACCTGATCTCCACCCACCCACTGACGTCACTCCCATGCTGCACCTGATCTCGACCCACCCACTGACCTCACTCCCATGCTGCACCTGATCTCTCCCACCCACTGACCTCACTCCCATGCTGCACCTGATCTCCACCCTCCCACTGACCTCACTCCCATGCTGCACCTGATCCACTGACCTCACTCCCATGCTGCACCTGATCTCCACCCACCCACTGTCCTCACTCCCATGCAGCACCTGATCTTTCCCACCCCCTGACCTCACTTCCATGCAGCCCCTGATCTCCACCCACCCACTGACCTCACTCCCATGCAGCACCTGATCTCTCCCACCCACTGACCTCGCTCCCATGCAGCACCTGATATCCACCCACCCACTGACCTCGCTCCCATGCAGCACCTGATCTCTCCCACCCACTGACCTCACTCCCATGCTGCACCTGATCTCCACCCACCCACTGACCTCAGTCCCATACAGCACCTGATCTCCACCCACCCACTGACCTCACTCCCATGCTGCACCTGATCTCCACCCACCCACTGACTCACTCCCATGCAGCACCTGATCTCCACCCACCCAATGACCTCACTCCCATGCTGCACCTGATCCACTGACCTCACTCCCATGCTGCACCTGATCTCCACCCACCCACTGACCTCACTCCCTTGCTGCACCTGATCTCTCCCACCCACTGACCTCACTCCCATCTAGCACCTGATCTCTCCCACCCTCTGACTTTCTCCCATGCAGCACCTGATCTCCACCCACTGACCTCACTCCCATGCAGCACCTAATCTCGACCCACTGACCTCACTCCCATGCAGCACCTGATCTCCACCCACTGACCTGACTCCCATGCAGCACCTGCTCTTCACCCACCCACTGACCTTACTCCCATTCAGCACCTGCTCTTCACCCACCCACTGACCTCACTCTCATGCAGCATCTAATCTCAACCCACTGACCTCACTCCCATTCAGCACCTGATCTCTCCCACCCACTGTCCTCACTCCCATGCAGCACCTGATCTTTCCCACCCACTGACCTCACTCCCATGCAGCACCTGCTCTTCACCCACCCACTGACCTCACTCCCATGCAGCACCTGCTCTTCACCCACCCACTGTCCTCACTCCCATGCAGCACCTGATCTCTACCCACCCACTGACCTCACTCCCATGCAGCACCTGATCTCTCCCACCCACTGTCCTCACTCCCATGCAGCACCTGATCTCTACCCACCCACTGACATCACTCCCATTCAGCACCTGCTCTTCACCCACCCACTGACCTCACTCTCATGCAGCATCTAATCTCAACCCACTGACCTCACTCCCATTCAGCACCTGATCTCTCCCACCCACTGTCCTCACTCCCATGCAGCACCTGATCTTTCCCACCCACTGACCTCACTCCCATGCAGCACCTGCTCTTCACCCACCCACTGACCTCACTCCCATGCAGCACCTGCTCTTCACCCACCCACTGTCCTCACTCCCATGCAGCACCTGATCTCTACCCACCCACTGACCTCACTCCCATGCAGCACCTGATCTCTCCCACCCACTGTCCTCACTCCCATGCAGCACCTGATCTCTACCCACCCACTGACCTCACTCCCATGCAGCACCTGATCTTTCCCACCCACTGACCTCACTCCCATGCAGCACCTGCTCTTCACCCACCCACTGACCTCACTCCCATGCAGCACCTGCTCTTCACCCACCCACTGTCCTCACTCCCATGCAGCACCTGATCTCTACCCACCCACTGACCTCACTCCCATGCAGCACCTGATCTCTCCCACCCACTGTCCTCACTCCCATGCAGCACCTGATCTCTACCCACCCACTGACCTCACTCCCATGCAGCACCTGATCTCTCCCACCCACTGTCCTCACTCCCATGCAGCACCTGATCTCTACCCACCCACTGACATCACTCCCATGCAGCACCTGATCTCTCCCACCCCCTGACCTCACTCCCTTGCAGCACCTGATCTCTCCCACCCCCTGACCTCACTCCCATGCAGCACCTCATCTCTCCCACCCCCTGACCTCACTCCCATGCAGCACCTGATCTCTCCCACCATAACTCTTGTTTCCATTTCCATTTGGACAGTGGCTCTGGATTCAGTTTTACTTTCGCTCCCCCATCCGTTACCCTCCCTCCTTCCCCCATCTCCTCTCCCCATCCCAGTTGCCCCCCGGGTAACACCTTCCACCTCCCCTCGGTGACCGACCAGCCACAACCCTTTTCCTTCAGGGATGTCCAGATGAATCCGCACATTCCCTTCCTTCCTGAAAAACCCACCCCCCCCCATCCACATTCACCTCTCCCACCTCCTTCTGCCCACCCCCAGGATCCGAGTCCCCAACAACCACACTCACAGTCCCTATCCCGCTCCCATCGAACCCTCACCCTCCCACCCTCCCGCCTCAGTCTGCCCTTGGTCCCTCTCACCGTTCCCTCATACCCTACCCACCCTCAGCTCACTCCCCAGGAGGGAGACATGGACCCATCAGACCCTCCCCCACACATTCACCTGGACATCCCCCCATCTGGACCCCTACATCCCCCAGAACCCCTTCCCAAATCCCGACCCCTTCCCCTCCGGCAGCCCTTCCCCCTCACTTAATCTTCCCGCCCCCCCTGGATTCCCCCTCCCCCTTCCTGACTCCCTCAGTCACCCGTCCTCCTACCGCCTCCTTTAGTCATTCCCCCTGACTCCTTCCTCCAGCCTTACCTCTTCCTCCAGTCATACTCCCTCACCCCTCCAAACTCCCTCACCTCTCCAAACTCCCTCACCCCTCCAAACTCCCTCACCCCTCCAAACTCCCTCACCCCTCCAAACTCCCTCACCCCTCCAAACTCCCTCACCCCTCCAAACTCCCTCACCCCTCCAAACTCCCTCACCTCTCCAAACTCCCTCACCCCTCCAAACTCCCTCACCCCTCCAAACTCCCTCACCTCTCCAAACTCCCTCACCTCTCCAAACTCCCTCACCCCTCCAAACTCCCTCACCTCTCCAAACTCCCTCACCCCTCCAAACTCCCTCACCTCTCCAAACTCCCTCACCTCTCCAAACTCCCTCACCTCTCCAAACTCCCTCACCTCTCCAAACTCCCTCACCTCTCCAAACTCCCTCACCTCTCCAAACTCCCTCACCCCTCCAAACTCCCTCACCTCTCCAAACTCCCTCACCCCTCCAAACTCCCTCACCTCTCCAAACTCCCTCACCTCTCCAAACTCCCTCACCTCTCCAAACTCCCTCACCTCTCCAAACTCCCTCACCCCTCCAAACTCCCTCACCTCTCCAAACTCCCTCACCTCTCCAAACTCCCTCACCTCTCCAAACTCCTTCCCCCTTCCTGACTCCTTCCTCCACCCTGACTCCCTCATTCTCCGCACTCCGTCCTCCCCCAGGCTCCCTCCCCTCACTGCACTCCTTCCTCCTCTTGCACTCCCTCCCCTTTCCTCACTGCTTCCCCTACACCCTCCCTCCACCATCCTTACAACTACCTCCCCAGTTGCCATCTTCTCCTGTATCCCCTCCTCCCCCAGAACTCCCTCGCTCCTCCCAACCTCACCCCCCGACACCTTCATTCCTCCCTCCTCCCAAAGTCACCCCCCCGAAGGCTTCATTCCCTCCCTCCCAACCTCACCCCCCAACACCTTCATTCCCCCCTCCCAACCTCACCCCCCCAACACCTTCATTCTCCCCCTCCCAAACTCACCCCCCAACACCTTCATTCACCCCCTCCCAACCTCACCCCCCCAACACCTTCATTCACCCCCTCCCAACCTCACCCCCCCAACACCTTCATTCACCCCCTCCCAACCTCACCCCCCCTACACCTTCATTCACCCCTCCCAACCTCACCCCCCCAACACCTTCACTCACCCCTCCCAACCTCACCCCCCCAACACCTTCATTCCCCCCCTCCCAACCTCACCCCCCCAAACACCTTCATTCACCTCCTCCCAACCTCACCCCCCCAACACCTTCATTCACCCCCTCCCAACCTCACCCTCCCAACACCTTCATTCCCTCCCTCCCAACCTCACCCCCCAAACACCTTCATTCACCTCCTCCCAACCTCACCCCCCCAACACCTTCATTCACCTCCTCCCAACCTCACCCCCCCAACACCCTCATTCACCTCCTCCCAACCTCACCCCCCGACACCTTCATTCACCTCCTCCCAACCTCACCCCCCCAACACCTTCATTCACCTCCTCCCAACCTCACCCCCCAACACCTTCATTCACCCCCTCCCAACCTCACCCCCCCAACACCTTCATTCCCCCCCTCCCAACCTCACCCCCCCAACACCTTCATTCACCTCCTCCCAACCTCACCCCCCGACACCTTCATTCCCTCCCTCCCAACCTCACCCCCCGACACATTCATTCCCTCCCTCCCAACCTCACCCCCCGACACATTCATTCCCTCCCTCCCAACCTCACCCCCTCGACACATTCATTCCCTCCCTCCCAACCTCACCCCCCGACACCTTCATTCCCTCCCTCCCAACCTCACCCCCCGACACCTTCATTCCCTCCCTCCCAACCTCACCCCCTGACACCTTCATTCACCCCTCCCAACCTCACCCCCCCCAACACCTTCATTCACCCCTCCCAACCTCACCCCCCCAACACCTTCACTCACCCCTCCCAACCTCACCCCCCCAACACCTTCATTCCCTCCCTCCCAACCTCACCCCCTCGACACATTCATTCCCTCCCTCCCAACCTCACCCCCCGACAACTTCATTCCCTCCCTCCCAACCTCACCCCCCGACACCTTCATTCCCTCCCTCCCAACCTCACCTCCCCGACACCTTCATTCACCCCCTCCCAACCTCACCCCCCCAACACCTTCATTCACCCCCTCCCAACCTCAACCCCCCCAACACCCTCATTCTCCCCCTCCCAACCTCACCCCCCAAACACCTTCATTCTCCCCCTCCCAACCTCACCCCCCAAACACCATTCACCCCTCCCAACCTCACCCCCCCAACACCTTCATTCACCCCCTCCCAACCTCACCCTCCCAACACCTTCATTCCCTCCCTCCCAACCTCACCCCCTGACACCTTCATTCACCTCCTCACAACCTCACCCCCCCAACACCTTCATTCACCCCCTCCCAACCTCACCCCCCCAACACCTTCATTCCCCCCCTCCCAACCTCACCCCCCCCTCCCAACCTCACCCCCCCAACACCTTCATTCACCCCCTCCCAACCTCACCCCCCCAACACCTTCACTCACCCCCTCCCAACCTCACCCCCTGACACCTTCACTCACCCCTCCCAACCTCACCCCCCCAACACCTTCATTCTCTCCCTCCCAACCTCACCCCCCCAACACCTTCATTCACCCCTCCCAACCTCACCCCCCCAACACCTTCATTCCCTCCTCCCAACCTCACCCCCCTGACACCTTCATTCCCTCCCTCCCAACCTCAGCCCCCTGACACCTTCATTCACCCCCTCCCAACCTCACCCCCCAACACCTTCATTCTCCCCCTTCCAACCTCATCCCCCCGACACCTCTTCCTCTCCCAGTCTATCCTGGACCTTCCTCTCCCACCCCTTTGACCACCATCCATTGTGAGTATTAATGCTGACTTTCCACCTTGTGTGAGCTGCTTTGAGGCAGAGCCAATGCCCATGAGAATCCACCCAGCCATGGATGTTCCTCCAGGCAGCCCTTGCTGTTGGGCTCCAGCATCACCTGTTCCTCTGGTGTCTGCCTGGTGGGTAAGTCCCAACTTCTGCACGTCTCCCTTGTCCAGACGTGTTCTGCCCCGACGTGTTTTCCCACTGATGTGGGCGGATGATCCAGCGGCGGGGAGGAGTGGGGGGGGTTGGGGGAATGGGTAGGGTGGAGGGGGATGGGGGAGGGGTAGGGGGGATGGGTGGGGTGGGGGGATTGGTGGGGGGGAGGGGTAGGGGGAGGGCTAGGGGGAATGGGTGGGGTGGGGGGATGGGTGGGGGGGAGGGGTAGGGGGAATGGGTGGGGTGGGGGGATGGGTGGGGGGGAGGGGTAAGGGGAATTGCGAGGGGGAGGGGAGTGCGATGGGTGTGTCTGGAGGGCTGGCCTTATAGTGATTAGCAGATGTCTTACAATGAGGTTTGTAGGGGGTGGTGTGTGTGTGTGTCAGATTCAACTCTGACTCTGAGCGGCCGAATCACTCCCACTCCCTGGGTTCTAGACCTTGGACTTATTTGGAGGTTGTGACAAAGTGCAGCAGACAACTGGTTTTAGTGCAAGAAAAACTGAGTTTATTGAAGTCACAAATGAATTGATAACATTAGGATTACACTGAGATTATACAGACCTACACAGTACAGTTAGTTCAGATTGGGAAACACACGGCACAACAAGGGAGAATCACACTACTAATCCCCTTCCCCTTGTCCCACCCCCAAAACCTAACCAAACTGAACTAGGAGAGGTCAGGGGTCATGCTCACCAACCCAGGGGTCCTGGACAGTTGGAAATCCAGCCAGGTAAGCCGGTTGCAGTTTTGGGGCACGCTCTTTGTGTCCGCTGGGGCCTGCCGTCCTCACGTGGTCCTGGTCTGTGGAATCTGCGAAGGGTCTTCAGTTGGGTGGAGGGTGTGGTTGTGGGTGGTCGATCTTCGTGGAGGGTGTGGTTGTGGGTGGTCGATCGTGGAGGGTGTGGTTGTGGGTGGTCGATCTTCGTGGAGGGTGTGGTTGTGGGTGGTCCATCGTGGAGGGTGTGGTTGTGGGTGGTCGATCGTGGAGGGTGTGGTTGTGGGTGGTCGATCGTGGAGGGTGTGGTTGTGGGTGGTCGATCGTGGAGGGTGTGGTTGTGGGTGGTCCATCGTGGAGGGTGTGGTTGTGGGTGGTCGATCTTCGTGGAGGGTGTGGTTGTGGGTGGTCCATCGTGGAGGGTGTGGTTGTGGGTGGTCGATCGTGGAGGGTGTGGTTGTGGGTGGTCGATCTTCGTGGAGGGTGTGGTTGTGGGTGGTTCATCGTGGAGGGTGTGGTTGTGGGTGGTCCATCGTGGAGGGTGTGGCTGTGGGTGGTCCATCGTGGAGGGTGTGGTTGTGGGTGGTCGATCTTCGTGGAGGGTGTGGTTGTGGGTGGTCGATCTTCGTGGAGGGTGTGGTTGTGGGTGGTTCATCGTGGAGGGTGTGGTTGTGGGTGGTCCATCGTGGAGGGTGTGGTTGTGGGTGGTCGATCTTCGTGGAGGGTGTGGTTTTGGGTGGTCGATCTTCGTGGAGGGTGTGGTTGTGGGTGGTCGATCGTGGAGGGTGCGGTTGTGGGTGGTCGATCGTGGAGGGTACGGTTGTGGGTGGTCGATCGTGGAGGGTGCGGTTGTGGGTGGTCGATCGTGGAGGGTGTGGTTGTGGGTGGTCGATCTTCGTGGAGGGTGCGGTTGTGGGTGGTCGATCGTGGAGGGTGTGGTTGTGGGTGGTCGATCGTGGAG